>NW_008603264.1:0-27200 GCF_000691845.1 Merops nubicus | reverse complement strand
CGGTGGCCGCGCACCGGCCCTGCCGTGGCGTGCCTGCTCCCAGGAGCTTCAAGTTTTCCCGCTGTGTGCGGCAGAGTTCACGTACAATGAAAACGGGCCGAGAATATGTAAAAAAAATAACATTTCTGAGCGTTACGGTACGTTCGTGGAATTGCTTCGCCTTAGTTTGCTAGAACGCCCAACATATAAGGGCTCTTTTGAAGACTTTAGGTGGGTTTAATTTTTTCATTCAGTGTGTGTGCTTCAAGAACAAAGAACTTTGGACTCGATTATCCTAAAGGACTTTTCCAGCTCAAACGATTCTCCGATTCTGACTTGCGGTGTTGTCTGCAGAAATAATTCATTAATGGGCTTGTAACTGTATTTAGTTTCTAATGCATGTCAAAATCGTATCGGTCGCTACAGTAGAAAATAGTCTGTTAAAGGAATCTGTTTTTCGCTGGCATGGGATGGATTAAAAGATTTACCGAATCCTGTCCAGTGTTAATTTCTGCATTTCTGTTCACTACCTTACGTGTAATCCTTTGACGTAGAAAAGAAAAACGAAAACGTTCTGTTCGTGAATTCAGTTCAGAAAAACAGAATCAGCTTTGTCAAGCCTGTACTTTAAAAGCTACTTTACTTGGATTTTATAAAGTGTTGTGTGTGTGCGGGGAGGTGTCCTTTTTTTTTTTGTTTTGAAAGAGATATTAACAGTAACAGTATCTACTCTGTAATACCTGGAGTTGGTTTATGTTATTTTTTAAATCTGCAGGTTGCAATAAAAATAATAGACAAAACAAGGTTAGACCCAAGCAATCTGGAGAAGATTTATAGAGAAGTTCAGATAATGAAGCTTCTGAACCATCCCCACATTATCAAGCTATATCAGGTAAGAGGTCAACTTTGAAGCACAACACACAGGGGTGAGAGGCTTGTAATCTTCTCTTGCACGTGATTCTACATAAAAGTTTTCCAGAGAGAATGCATATTGAAATACTTTTTAAAAAACACTTAAAACTGGTTTGTGGTTTGTTTTTTTTTAAGTAATTGATCGTTCTTGGATCAAGATTCTAGCACATCAGATGGCTTTTTGACAAAATGCACTGTAAAATTTACAGTCAAAACCAGGCTGAAGTTTGTTTCAGATTGAGGAACCGATTATGTGAGCTTCTATGATTAACTTGCCTTTCATAACTCCTCTGCTTTTCCAGTTTAGAGGACTGGAACATCTTGCGTGCTTTTGATAAGAGGAAGACTTAAATTCATGTGGGATAGCAGAGAAAAAAGCACAAAAGTTGAGTTTGATATAAGTGGAAGGGATTTAAAAATAACAATTAACCTAAATCAGTCTAAGTAGAAATCTAATTTAAGAATTACAATTCTAATCTTAAGTGGAAAATAAAAAGCCAGTAAATGTCGGTGTGTTAAAATAAGTCAAAGAACAACAACCTGTTTGGTTATTCTGTTGTATTTTGTTTAGCTTTGAAAGTGAATTTTAAATATCTTTCCCCTTATGGAGTTACAACATGGATTTTGATTTACATTTGTTCGGTTTCTGCACTAATGGGTATTTTTAACAGTAAGAGCAAATTTTCCTGTGCAGAACACAGGATCGCATCTGTCTGGTGAGCAAAGACTGCTTTGCAAATTCTAAATATTCGATCTAATTAGCATTTGGTGTAAGTTCCTCTTAATCATCTTAAATAGTGCCATGTGGATTTAAGAAGATGAGGTATCACCGTCTGTCTGGACCTTCCTAGAAGGGCAGGGGGGAGACAGAGGAATAGGTGGATGAAGCAGCAGGTCTGAAAGTCTGTGTGCAACAGTAAACAAACACTACTATCAGCTGCAGTCCTACCTTTGGGGTTGTTAGCCTGGGAAAAGAAAAAAAAGTTTGATTAACTTGCAAGGCTGAAGAGCCAGTAAGGCAGGTGCTTAAGCAAGGCATTATTTTTGCGGACCTTGACACTCATGCAGTGCTTGATATTTATAGTATTAAACATCATAACAAAAATTACTCTGTGTTAACACCTGACGTCATTGATGCCCATAGGGCGCTATGGGATATACAGAAACATTCTAACAGTTGAGTTGATTTCACTTCAGTGGAATGATGTGGGTGAAAATACTATTTCGATGCTTTTAGAAAAGCAGGTTAAATTCCATCTAGTTGAACCACTGCACTTGATGGAGCAAATGACGTCGGTAGGGGACCATAATTTCTTTTCAGTGAAGTTTTCTTTTCTTTGTTGTTGTAACTGATGCTTTACCTGTTTGGTGGAGGCTGAGAAAGGGGGATGGAATTAGATGACATACCAGTGTAGGGTGTGTATGTGTTCTTGTATTATTTCATCATTGTTTTAGTTTCAGCATGGCGTCTTAATTTCATCCAGCTGGCAACTTTCCCAGAACACTTTCCTTCAGTTTTTTAAACCGGGAACCTCTCTTCCTTTGCTCCCTGTTTGTTTATTTTCTTTTCGTGTCTGTGTGTATTTGTAGTGAGGGGAGGACAAGAGTCTTCCAAAAAGGTTGTGTGTTAGGAGCCTGGAAATTTCAGCCTTTGAAGTAGCATTAATGCTTTTTGATTGTTAACCTGTCGTGAGCTGTCTGCTCCCAAAACAAAGAATATGCTCCTTGAGAGTCCGATCCCAGGGCAATACTGTATGGTAAAATCTGAAATGTGACACTTGAAAGATGTGCCATAGTAACTCAAGATGATTGTGGAAATGCTCAGAGTTTCTCATTCAGTGGTTGAGATTCAGTTCTGGTTTTTTACACCTCTGAAGGAAAAAATTAATAAGCATTGAAGAAAGTTGATACTAGATTGATAGGTGAATGCTGGGGAATATATTGGCAGCTGATGTGCATCAAGCACTGCTGTTAGCACTTAGAGCAACCTTCTGTCACTTGCGTGGGTGGCGTGCTGCGTCCCCAGCCAACAACCGGTGGGAGGGAGGTGCTTGATATGACTTCTTGGTTTACCCAAGGTGCAGATGTCTCTCCTGATCTGGATAGCTGCTAGCCTTGAAACAAAGGTGACTTTATGTCAACTTTAAGTGTATTTGCATGTTCAAAATATACCAAGTGAGTTGTAAAACTCTGTATGCATACTTTAACAAAGAAAGGACTTCAGGGAGGTGTATGAAGTTATTGAAGTGCTCGTCAATTATCTTGTGGAGATTAGGTGGCATGGTAATGGTGAGAAGAACAATGGCATGGGAAGCCATTGTATATTGTAGGCACATAAGCATTGATTTGTTACCTTTTTCATTACCAGTTTGCTTGGAAAGAGCATTGTGGTGCAAAATTAGATACCTTTACTGCCAGCTGCTGTGGCAAGTAAATAATTGAACTGATATGTGTGAGAATGCACTTAGAAAGATGAATGAAAGTACAGAGGTCTGCATTTTTTTTTTTTAAGCGTGTCCTCTCGTGTCTTCACAGGTTATGGAGACAAAGGATATGCTTTACATTGTTACTGAGTTTGCAAAGAATGGAGAAATGTTTGGTAAGTCCTCACTGCTGGAGCTAACAATTCTTTACATTTAGAAACCATGGCTTTATTATTGTCCTTCGTGAGGCATATATATGTATCCTGATTAAAAAAATCCAGAGTTGACGTTGTCAGCTGTCAAACAGCAAGTACAGCGCCTGCAGGGTTATGACAAATTTCCTCCAGGTGTTTCTAAATCCTGTGCCTCTTTTATTTTGTCTTGCAGATCATCTGACCTCCAATGGGCACTTAAGTGAAAGTGAAGCGCGGAAGAAATTCTGGCAGATTCTTTCAGCAGTGGAATATTGTCACAGCCATCACATAGTGCACAGGGATCTCAAAACGGAGAACCTTCTGCTAGATGCCAACATGAATATCAAGTTAGCAGGTAATAAGAAAGATGTGGTTACTCTACAAACAACATTAGGCATATAATCGAATGCAATCTCCCTAGGATAATCCTATAAATGTGTTTGTAGTAACTGAAAATAAAACAGAAGTTACTGGTATTTTTCTGAAGATGTCCTCTGGACAAGAGAATAACTTAAATCAATAGGCAGAGAACAAAGCAATACATCTGTTCCTTTCTCTGCACTTTCTGCTATTTCTGAAATATTGGTAAGTGGCTGAGTGATTTCTTACCCCAGACTTTTACTTTCGTTCCAGACTTTGGCTTTGGAAACTTCTACAAGTCAGGAGAGCCCCTCTCTACTTGGTGTGGAAGCCCTCCTTATGCAGCTCCAGAAGTTTTTGAAGGCAAAGAATATGAAGGGCCTCACCTCGATATATGGGTGAGCCTGTTATTCCTTAGAAATCGCATTTCACACTTCATGAGGATCTGTGGGCTTTCAAAGTCATTGCTTCTGCTGGGGTTACTCACGTGCTCTGTTGTTTTCTGTTGACAGAGCCTTGGAGTGGTGCTCTACGTCCTTGTCTGTGGTTCCCTGCCTTTCGATGGACCCAATCTGCCAACTCTGAGGCAAAGAGTGCTGGAGGGGCGGTTCCGCATCCCGTACTTCATGTCCGAAGGTGCTTTTTGTTTTTCCCCTAATGTTAGAAAAGAGGCTACAGATAAAGGGGTGGCTGTCCTCTTCCTCCCTGGGGCAATGACAGTTGGGGCTGGTCTCGAGACTGGCAATCACTTTGTATTTACGTATCCATTGATTTCTCTAGGGCAGCACTTAGGGTTGAGGGGCTGGTTGCACATGTTTTCTTTTCTGGGATCTGCTTTACGGTGCATCTAAAGGGCTGTTGTTTCTCCTCTTAGAGTATCTCTATGGAGTACAAAAATACTTGACACCCTAGCTGGAGAAATAATCAATCACAAAAGAGAGAAAACAGGATTTTAATGACACTAGCCTGCAATGATGGGATGGGTGTAGTTCTCTTAGGACTTTTTACCTCTGCAGAAGGGGGTATATTTCAGTGTGGCTCTGCTGTCAAGGAGGGCAGAACTAGTGGGCTTAGCACTGTTTCTTGAGCTCTCAACATTCTGGTGAGAAAAAGGAACTGAGGAGTATTAGCACCTTTCTCTGATTCGGATCTGAAAACAAGTGAATATGCCTCTGTCTTCGAGTGAAGACTATCTTTTGGAGACTGACCTTTATCCGTTATAGCCATGAGTGGCTCTGATTTCCTGCTTATAAACAAATAAGCAGTACATATGGACCAGGAAGTTGCATGTGATGGGGTTCTGTACTAAATTGTGGACCTATTTTAAGTGGATGTAACACATTAGACCTGCATCCACTCAAAACTAGCTCTCCTACAAGGTGCAAGGCCACCTGAACCCTGCTGGTGTCCAGTACAGCTTCATTTCCTGTAGTGACGTTTTGCTTTTGTGAAGTGTATGTGGACATCCGTTTTGAATATCTGGTAGTCAGATCAGGCATCAGCTGCTCAGAAACCTTTGATTCCTGTTTTCACAGACCTCATACGCTGTTGCTGGGAAGGTTTCTTAGGAGTGACCTGGGGCTGGGCTGTTATTTTTACCCCTTGCTCATGAGTTTGTCTCTGTCATCTAGACTGTGAAACACTAATCCGGCGGATGTTGGTTGTGGACCCAACCAAGCGAATAACCATTTCCCAAATAAAGCAGCACAAGTGGATGCAAGCTGACCCGTCTCTTCAACAGCAGCAGTCTTTGTCCTTCTCCATGCAAAATTACAACTCCAACCTGGGTGACTACAATGAGCAGGTCCTTGGGATCATGCAAACACTTGGCATTGATAGGCAGAGAACTGTTGAGGTGAGAAGTGCTTGCCCCTTAGCTACACCTTTGGTGGCTAACAGATTGCCAGTGGTGCAGTCATATATACGTCATGCAGTGACTAGCCTTGATCCAGTGTCACAGTGCAGTGAAATCTTCCCTGCCCTTTGGGATTTTTATGTATTTTTGAGTGCACTGTTATGAAGTCTTAGTGATGAGTTTTGGCTGCTTATATCCTGAGTTACCTGTAACTCAAGGGTCTTTTCAATGTCTTCTAGTCTCTGCAAAACAGCAGCTACAACCATTTTGCTGCAATTTATTACCTGCTCTTGGAGCGCCTCAGGGAGTATCGAAGCAGCCAGCTCTCGAGTCGTCCAGCAACTGGCCGGCAGCAAAGGCCGAGGAGCTCCGAGATCAGCAATGTTGAGGTAAAGAAGGGCATTACTCACTGAGAAGCTCTGTATGTTTGCTCTTTTTCTCTGCCCCTTGCTATGGGAAAATACCAGATGGTAACTCTCAGGCTTCTGAAAACCAATTTAGATATTGGTGCCTTCTGACAGGACTGCTCTTCAGCGGGAGGCTGATTGAATACTAATGGCCTGTTTCCTAAGAACTGACTGTAGGTCATGGTCCAAAGAGTAGTCTGCCTCCAGTTCAGGTCAATAATGAGCCAGAAGATCAGGCTTCTTGTGGAAATTTGCCCTCTTAGGCATGGATTGGTTACACTTCTTTGTGATGTACCCTGTAGAGTCCTCATAAGTACTCCATGAGTCATTGTGTGTGTTTTTCTGACCCTATTTTTCTTTTCCTCACCCCCATCCCCTTTAAAGTGTGACTTTTCAATTTGTACTTCCAATTAAGTTGCCTAATTGAGGAGAAGGAGTTTTGTGTTTGTGTTGGCATTGGAAAACTAGCTTTGTTAATTTTCGTAGGAAGCACATGGAGAAAGCTTGCACGGGAGGTGGCTCTGAAATTCTTTGAGCCTCTAGTATCTGCAAAGTTACGTGGAACTGCAGTGTATGTGATGGCTGTTGTGCATTGCTGTCTCTCTCCAGATGCCTCAGGACAGCCTCACTAGTGAAACCCTGCGATCGTCTCTGCTTTACCAGCAACCTCAGAGCCTGATTCAGCCATCCTTGCAGGCAGACATGGACTGTGACATCAGCAATCCATTACAGGTTGGTGTTCTCTGCTAAATTGTGCATTATGATTTTTTCCCATTGTTCTGCTGATCCAGAACAGCAGAGGTTGTGAATCTGTTATTCTCTCCTTCTATTCTATTGCTTCGTATTGGTGCATGGTGTCATAGTAGCCTCTCAAACAGCATACCTACTGATGACATTCCACAGGGCTGTTGAAGAGTATTAAAAGGTAGTGCAGAAGTAAGCAAAACCACCCTTCAGTCTCTCATCCGACATGTTTTGCAGCCTGTGTTCTTTTCTGTGGATCCAAACTTCAGTGGGCTCTTCCGGAACCGCTCCATCTCCCCCAACAGCCTGCTGGAGACCACCATTAGTGAAGAAGTAAGGCAAGAGAAAGAGCTGGAAGAGGAAATTAAGGCATATGACCACCCCATCCGCATCCCTAGCAACACCAGCAGGAGGCACACACTGGCCGAAGTGACCACTCATTTCTATCAGCATGCCCCTCCATGTAAGTAAGTCTGGGAGATGAGAAGGGTGTCCACAGTTAGAGGAGGAGGACATAGCAGCCAAGTGCCTTGGGAGTATGTACTGAGTTTAGCTTGGCTGGGATAGGAAGGCCCAGAAGAGAGGTCTGTACTCTCCCCTCCACAGTTCTGTCCTCTCAGGAATAAGCATGGCCCCTTGAGGAGGTGATGTTGCACAGTTGTATTTCATCTAGGTCATTTTAGGGGGGAGCATTCTCACAAGCAGGACAAAACCCTTCTCTGCTTCCTTCCGCTGTTGTACTAAGGAAGGTGGGGGTGCCTGAATTTAAATAAAAGGTCATCCCTAACTGTGTTTGGTACATACCCAGACCCTGTGAACTGAACAAGCATGTAAAACTGTTCACAAAACAATAATCCAGCATCAGAGCTGTTGTGCTAAAGAAACGCCGTGGGCCTGGTCCAGCGTAGCCTGGTGGTGGTGGAGTTGCTGGCAGAGCCCTGCTGGTTGGCTGGGAGCCCAAACCTAGCTTACTTGTTGATGACCCCTTGCTGGAGTCAAGCCCTGTGACAACAGGAGTTGTTGGACACCTCTCCAGCTCACAGGTGCTTATTAGAGCTGGTGTAGGTGGGCAGAAGGCTCTGATGTCATGTTTATTCCTTCCTGTATTCACCTTGGGAATGCTCTTTCTCTCCTTCCTTCCCCTCTGTAGGTATAGTCATTTCCTCTTCTGCAAGCCCCACAGAGGGAACTAGTTCAGACAGCTGCCTTACTTCATCTTCAAATGACAGCTCAGTGGCCCTGAGCAGCTGTTTGGCAGGTCAAGTAATGACGGGGAGCCCAGCCGCAGCTAGGATGACGTCGCCCTTCCTAGCTTCCCAATCTGACGCTCCGGTGTTACAAGCCCAGGGCTGCATGGGAGGTGCTTCTCTCCTGCCTGTCAGCTTCCAAGAGGGAAGGCGAGCATCTGATACCTCACTAACTCAAGGTACCGTCTTCCTCGCCGTACTGCTGGGGGGTTGCACCCTTCCAACCGCCACTAGCCAAAGGGGGGCGTGCAGGGATGCTTGCTGGCCCATGCTGGTGTTGCACTGAGGCCAGCCACCTGGTTACTATTCCTCTTGTGCTCATGGCCCCTGAGGGAGAGTTGGATGCCCTCAGGAAGATGCCTAGATGAGAGGTTCTCAGATACTGATTCGGTCTGCCCATGAAGATATTTCTGGTTCCGTGGGTGGGATGGCAGGCTCCGCCTTCCTCCTAAAATACAGAATGCACAACGTCATGATCTCTGTTGGATTTCCCCCTCACTGGGCATGTGTCCATCTACACAGGGGTGTAGCTGCCCCTAACCCTGCTCTGTTCCACAAGTTTTTCTCTGACCATCGGGCAGAGGGGTGAACGTGAACTGAAGAGTCATGTTCTCTTCTAGCGCCGCTCTCACACAAATGAAGGCAGCTGCCCGGAACGGCTGATCTGTAAAGTAGGCTCCCAGGCAAATGCTAAGGAGGATTAAAGTGCATTTCTTTTCCTCGTGTCCCACAGGCTTGAAGGCTTTTAGGCAGCAGCTGCGGAAGAATGCTCGAGCCAAGGGGTTTCTCGGCTTGAATAAAATCAAAGGCTTTGCTCGGCAGGTGTGTCAGTCCTCCTCATCTCGGGCGGCACGGAGTGCCATGAGCCCTTTCCAACACACGCAGCCCAACACCTGCATGTACAGCAGCAGTGGGAGCAGCAGAGAGGGAAGAAGCCTTCTGGAGGAGGTGCTACAGCAGCAGAGGTGAGAACTTGGCCAGGAGGAGTTTTGCTGTTTTCGTTGGGTTTACTTGGGTTAGGGGCAGGCGAAGAGGAGTAAACACGGCAAAAGAGGTTGGGGAGTTTGGTTGCTGGAGGTTCCTATCCTCCATCTTTACTGTGTGGTAGACAGATAAACTGCTTGGCTTTCTTTGTGGCTTCCTGCACTGGCATGCCTAACACAGGACGCACACTTCCACTTAAAAATCTCAGCGTCCAAATATTTGGAGGTTGCTGAACTGAGAAGCAGTTTGGTACCGTGGGGGAAAACATTTACTTCTCCCCATTGCAAGCAGTGTTTTTCTTTGTTAGTTTTGGGAATGATTTCTTTCCTCCTCTGCCTCCTCCTGTAATTTTCCCATGGCAAGGAAGTGAGATGTTGTGATTTGGAAAAGTTACAGCCCACAAAGGAGGCACAGTTCCACTGGCCTCAAATGTCATGTGTGGTGGCACCTCTTCATTCCCATAGAAGCAAGATGGAAAATTGAGTTTCCGGTTTATCTGCACACATTGTCTCTAGAACATCTATTATTAGCAGGCCAAATGTTGACTAGATAACTTTGTGGTGATAGTCACCCTCTCTAACATGAGGAAAAGCCGAGTGAAAGCATGTTGACCCAGCATGGTCACCTTGCTTTAATTGTACTGGCTGGGTTAGGAGAGGTTTGATAAAGAGAAGGAAACAAAGGGGAAAGTTACTGTCAGGGTCCAGAAAGAAGGAAGAAAAATATTAAACCATCCTAGCAGTGCATATTAACCACTTCCACCCTTGGATTTTGTTCAGAATGCTCCAGCTCCAGCATCACCACCTGCTTCAGACAGTTTGTCCCCAGACTTCTCAGACATCTGCAGCAAATGGCGTCCCCTCCTCTGATAGCGTAGGTACCTGCAAAGCATCCAATTCTCTTCTGCTGTCAGAGCTACAAAGAGAGAACTCATTTGAGCTGGCCTTTGCTGGCAACAGCCAGCTGCTCCAACCTCATTTCTTTGGTGTCACCGTTTCACCAGTGTCCTCAGCGGCTCACCTCTTAGACACACACCTGTACATCAGCAGCAACGTTTCCCCAGTTGCCACCACCTTCTCTCAGCAGCAGAGTTTCTCTGCACAGTCTCCGAGCTACGACACCGTCACTCTGCAGCACGGGGACTGTGAGATGGAGGACCTGACTTCCAACCAGCTCGGGAAGTTCGTCCTGGTCAAATGAGAGCCCCAGCTGCTACAGCTCACGCTGCTCTTGTTGTGAAGACCTTTCACCACGGTTCCATGGCACGTGCGGGTCCATGGCTGGCTGGTGTCGTGTGGACGAAGTGACTCTCAGAAGCAATAAATTTTTGAAGTATGTGAAGAGGCTGTCTGGCTGAAAAAGCTAGCAACTTTATAGAACTGAAACAAGCAATATGTATGTCTTTTTGCTTCTACCGTTCTTGCACTGAAAAATATGAATAGAAACTGAGTTTTTTAAAGGAAAAATAATGATGGGGAAGGTGGGTGGGGCATTTCTGGGGAGAGGGAGGGATGTGGTTGGGGAAGAACTCTTCGGTACTGTACTCAAGTCAGACCAATACAGCTCTGCTCTTATGCAAGATTAGCAGCTGTCAGTAGTGGTGACACAGCAGGGAGAGGCTTTTCAAAGAAGGGACCAGAGCCTCCCTTTTTCACAATATTCATTTATGGGTTTGTGAAGATCATTACCTCTTTCAAAGAAAAGAAACGGAAAACCAGTGGCATGCAGCATTATGCATTCACAGAGGACAAAAAATGGAAACAGTTCCATTTGTTTGGTGTTTTGTTTTTTTTTTTTTTTCCCCTCCTGGTAACACATTTTGTTTAAAGGAACCAACATCCCCATTCCACACCTCCCAGATACATACACTTTAAATGAAAACTGTGAATTTCTTGGTTGATGCATCAGCTGGAAAAGCTTAAAAAAACCCCTCTAATTAGTACAGAAGCAAGTAATCTATTGAAAGTGTATCCCTTGATATCAGGATCCAAATTGCATAATGTCTGGTCTTTTGGTCTCTGGTGGGGGGTGTGTGTGTGTCTACGCATACACACGTGCATATATTTTGCCAGTCTGAATAATCTTTAGGAATCTTTTTGTAAATGCTGAGTTTGTTCATATTCTTTCAGAGGCACTAAGGAGGGAAGCGTTAGTACTGGCGGGGTGATGGGAAGGGTTTTCTTTTTAAAAAGCCCTCCTGGAGGTTGCCTACAAAGTTGCTTGAGGGGTTTTTCTTAGTGCTGCACATCGTTATTTCCGCTGCTAATTATGTTTTTATGCATTTCATTATCAGGGTCCAAACAGAACTGACTCTTGGGGAAATGTGCAATATTGAGGTTATAATTCTATACTAACAAAGACAAAAGGAATAGGCTAGAACAGATTTCTACTCTAATGGAGTACAGCTATTTCTGAACAAAACTGTATTAAACGTGAGTCAAACAGCACAATCTTTGGGTGTTTGCTTTTGATTGGTTTGGTTTTGGCATATTAACAAAATGAGGTTTTGGATTAGGTAGGTGTTTTTTCGTATGGTTTTTAATGCTGTATATGTATATAAATAGGAAGCGGAAAAACTATGTAACATTAGTTATTTTTTATATTTTGTAATATGCTTATAGTGTGTTTCTGGTATAAACCCCACTCCCCATCCAAGGCAGAGCACGACTTCTGTTGGTATCAACAGAAGTTATGCTGAGGTATAAAGGGGAGAACAGACCGTGCTCCTACAGAAATCAGTCGGGTAGGGCATGCAAACTTTGGAAGCAGGTGAGCAAACAGTGAGCCAGCTTGGCTGGAAGCTGCCATCTGAATGTCAGAAAATAGCTGCATTCTCTCTAAATGCTTAAAGGACCCATCTCCCTCGTGTGACACAGGGTGCCTTCAAGTTACCTTGGCTTCATGCTACCTGCAGTATTACGCATTTGCAAATAATATAGATACCTGTTTTTTGGGTTTGGTTTTGTTTTTAAAACAAGAAGCCAAAGATCGACCTGGTTAATTGGTGGTAGTTGGAAGGGTTGAAGATGTCATGTGGCTCTGTCTGTGGCTCTCCATAAATGACCTCTTTATGTGTTGTATCTGTGTGTATATTGGTGCATCTCCAGCTTGCTGCTGCTGCTATATGGTCTGGAAGCTTCAAAGTGAGAGAAAATTGCTCGAGTTGAATTTCTGTTAATAAGTGGTGCCTTGCAGCAGAGAAAACACCAAAGTCTCATGCTCATTTGTAGTGGTTTTTAAAAAAAAAAAAAAAAAAAAATAGGAAAACAAACCAACCCAAAACCCAGATTGCAGGGAGATGGCTGGAGAGGAGGGCGAGAAAAAGCCAGCTCATCACAAAGCAGCAACTTTGCCTTCAGTTTTGTGAGGGGTTGCACATGTGCTTAAAATGCAGTTTCCTCTTTGATGTTTGTTTTGTTTAATGCCATGGATCAAAAGGCCACAGATGCTTTTGTTTCCTGTCCTGAGCAACGACAAGCACTTTACTTTCATAGTATTTTTTTTTTTCTTTTCCAATTGCTGTAGAACCTCTTTGGAATTATTGCTGGAGCAGAAAGAGGTAATTTTAAAAGTTAGGGTTTTTTTGTAGATACCTGGACAGTGCTGTTCTGCAGACTGCAATGCAATAGGGTATTTAAAGACACTATGTGATTGGTTTAATTAAGATGTATAGTTTATTTTTTATCATGACTGAACAATCATTTTATTTCTTATGTTAAAATGAGAGGTGTACACCAAAATGATTAGTCGATGTGTTTTATTTAATATTTAAATAAAAAAATGTTTTAAAATGGTTGTCCTGCAGATAATTCTGTGGAGAATTTTCTCCTGCTGCATGCATATGACTTGCGTAGTTAAGACTCATTTTAAAGCCTAAGTCCATGGGACATTACTGACACTTTCTATTACATACTAAATGAAGAGGAATGGCGGGCTCACAAATCTGATAATGGGATATTGAGCCTTTCGCTGGTAGGCAATCCGTCTGAATCTAACCCAGGTCTGTAGTAATCGGGTTATAAAATCTGACAGTAAGAGAGGTCTGCAGAGGGAAAATGGTCAAGTGTGGTTTAGTTGTTACCAAATGAGCACTCCATCCGTGTCACCTTGATCTGAAAGAGGCCCCAGCCAGATTAAGGCAGTGATGGAAAAAGAGCAAAGGGGTAGAGAGAAGGAGGGGGAGATTCCAGGGGTGACGGCTGTTCTCCTTTAAAATATAATTTGAGGATTAAAATACCAGCAAAGGTACAAGCCTAGCTGTCCTGGGAATGTGTGTACAGTGCTGGCTGCCCTGCCAAGGTACCTTGGCTGGCTTCAAACAAGCTGAGGTTCCTGCTGCAACCCTGCAACTCTGAGAGCACCCAGTGTGCCTGCCCTTGAGCTGAGAAAGTGGACAGAAGCTGGTGGAGATGCTATTTACTGAGTGTGGACTGGGGAGGCAATAGCCAAAAGGAGAAGGGGATGGGTGGCAGGAGGTGGGGAGGGGAATGGGCCTGTGGGGACATGCCAGAGGGAGAGTGGAGGAGACACCAGCCTGACCACCCTGCTTAGACTATGGAACTGAATCCTCAAGACTGTTCCCAGTTTTACTTCACTCGTTCTGTTTCCTTTGCACCTTTGAGGGGCAGGTATAGACCTGCACAGCATGCACACAGGGCATGAGCAACAGGAAGGCTTTGTATTCTGCATGTGCAGTTAGGATGAGGGTGAGGAGGGGTTTCACCTACAAGGGGACCCCTAAATATCTGCAACCTCTAGTTTAACCTGGAAAACGCTCAGGAAAAAAAAACAACCTTTTTTTTCTTCCCCACGAACAATAGTGGTGTTTGGTTTTTTTTTAAAATTTAGATCCTCATTCTGAAGTTTTCATTTTCAAATCCACCTGTCACATTTTGAAGGAAGTGGAGAGTGGTGGGAAGGTAAATCCAAAAGGTTAAATGAAAGCTCAGGGGCAAGAGAGATATTATTTACTTATTTTGCTTTCAAAGGGAGATGTTTGCTGAGCTGGAATTTGTAGAACTCTGTAGGCATTTGCCATGATTCTCAAACTGGTAGAAAAGTACCATGCACATGTTTTTCTAGGGCTGTGTTAACCATCCAAAGTTAAGAAATTTTGAAACTACTAAAAAATAGTGGAGGTGTTCTTAATTATTTTTAAACTAGCTTTTAGTGTGGCATGGTTTAAGAATAATCCTAACTGTTGTTTTCAGCTGGGTTCTCAGGGCATTATTTTAAACCCCAGTAATTCTGGGAAATCTCAGAAAGTTGCTTCTTAATGAATACAAATCAGTGAGGCTCCACCAGCTTTCACTGACATCACTGACCCTTGGGTATAGAGGGATCTTGACAGCATCATGATTTCTGTGAAATGGTAGGAAAAACAAGAACAAAGAAACCCTGGGACTCCAGACTCAGTTTCCATGTGTGCGCTGTTTCACTCTTGCTGCTTTAGTCACTGTCTTCCTGCCTGTCCTCTGAAATCTGTCTCTGCTCCCGTTTGCCACGTTTGTTTTTGTCTTTAATCTCTCTCAAGATGCTGTTTTTCTTGGCTTTGTTTCTCACGTTACAACATGGTACCTAGTTCCTTTTCCTTGCTTTCCTAGCCTGGGATTGGTATTTTTTTCCCCGCTTTCAGATGGAACAGATGCTGGCAAGTTTAGCATAGCCCCAAAACTGAATGATCAAACCTTGTTTTTTTAAAAAAAAGGAAACGCTTGGAGCTGGCAGGAGATACTAGGCTGGTAGCAATGAAAAACACAGGCTGTTTCTGCACGGAGCAAGCTGAGCACAGATGCCGAGCAGCCTGGTGCCAGTGTGGTCCAGCCATGGCAGAGAGGGGTTCTCACCTGGCCCCTTCTCCTGCCCTCTGGCAGGAGATGCATAACTCGTCCCCAGACACACGACCTTCTCCTTTGCTGTGCCCAAAGCAGCAGTCACACCCCAGTAAGGAAAGGACTTCCCAGTGGTGAAAGGCATCATCTTGTAATCTTGGCCTGTGTCAACTGGAAAGGACGAGTGGCAGAAGGGAGAGAAGTTGAGCGTCCAAAATTATGGTGTCTGAAATAGGAAGTGATCGATACTTCCGTTTTACTCGTCCTGCAAAGTGAGAGTAAGGCACGCTTCATGCAATGAAGGAGAGTTAATTTAAGAAATGATAAAAGGAAATATGTGCCTCAGGAGGACATTGACTCAAATGTGGCTACTGGCTTATTTCATGACTGCTAACTACTTTAGTGGTGACAGTTAAATCAATGATAAAGGTAATCCACTGTCATGGTTTATGGATTTAGCAGAGCATCTGTGGGAGATCAGGAAAGAGCTGATCTTTGGAACAGACTGCCAGGGGCATGATAGATAGATTTTTAGGACAGAAATGCCTTTCTCTAAAGGCATCACATATTAGTACCTGTCAAAGGCAAGACATTCATGAAGTGAACACACTTGATCATCTGCAACAAATTCCTGTCTCTTAATATGCATCTTATATCATATGTAATGCCTTATGCAGTCATAGTGGCTCTGATCAAAGGTCCAGCTACTCAGGTAGCTCATTTCAGAAGCAGACTCTTAGGGAAAGGGCGTAAGGATGGGTCAGGGATAGCACTATCCCTCTCTGGTGTTACCATCTCAGTGGAGAGCAGACTGTGGTAAAGGGAATATTTGGACTGGCATCTGGGTCATCTGGTTTAGCAGCCGCAGATGGGTTGAGACTCAAAGAATCTGGCTAATCCCTTTTGGAATTCTTTTATAATCCTGGCCTTCACAGCATCCTGTGACAACAAGTGCCATAATTCAATTTTGAATCCTGTGAAAGAATTAATTCTTTTTCTTTGCATTAGACCTCCAGCCCAATAGATTGGGTTGTGCTGCCTTTCTCTTGAGAGAGCAGACACAACAAGTAATGCTTTCCTTTTTCGGAACCTCTCTCACATCCCTCCTCTGTTGAGGTGACCGAGCAGAACGCTGCCATAGTTAACCTGTCCCCCTATGGGAATCATTACACGTTTCCATGCCATCTCTTCTGTATCTTCACTGGTTATTATACATCCTCCTTGGTGTATGTAGAGCTGCACCCTGGTTTTGAGGCAAAAGTACGCTAGAAGTCACCACTTTTTCATTCTCTTTTCACTCTCCAGTCATTCCTAAAGCTTGTTTTTGCCTTGTTGACAACTGCTGAGCAGTGAGCTGGAGTTTTTAGTGACTGAGATTTCCATCTTGACTGATGTTAATGTAGAACCCCTGATGGTCTTTGCATGATAGGGTTGGTGTTCCTCACGATCCTTGCTTTGTATTTGCCGCTGGCAAGTTTCATATGTCATTTCATCAGTGGGTCATTCAGTTTTCTGAAATCACTCACCACTTGGTAGCAGTTGGATCTTTGACAAATATGTAGAGTTGCCCAGGTCTTGACACGAATGGATTTGCAATGCCTGAGCTCTTTCTCCACAAACTTTGCACTTTCCCATTCTATCACGTATCTAGCTATTCTGCTCTGTGTTACACTTTCTGCCAATTTGCCTTGCCCAGCTTTCCAGCCCACAGGTCTCTGGATGGCCTCTAAAAGCCCTTTTTAAAAAATGAATGTAACATTTGCCACCTTCCATTCCTGTGGTGCCTCGCCATTTCAACAGCTGCTGTGGTATTGTACTGAATAGGTCAGCAGTTTCAAGTCTGAGTTCCCTCAGAGCTCTTGAATGAAAACGTCTGGTCCTAGCAATCTGCTAATATTACTTTTATTGTTTTAACCTAAAATCTTTTCTGTTGACACTTGAGTTTTGGAGAGTTTCTGAGGCTTGTTCCTTGTGCAACTGGGTAGCGGAGTGGGACTAGAATGGGGCATGAAATTGAGCAGATCTATCACGAGTGGACAAATGGGTCTGCAAGGCCAGCAGCTGAGACACACAGACCACCCACTGTCACTTTTGCACCTTGCAGGCAGGTGGCAAAGCAGTGACAGTAGGGTGGGCACCAGGAAGCACCCAGGTCAGCCTGGCAGGACCCTCGTTACTTCCTCCAGAGACGACCAAGCCTTTTTCTCTTCACTGTATTTATGGAGATGCAGAATTGAATTTATGGATCACTTCCTCAGCTGATGTAAACTGGCATTGCCAAATCAAAGCTAATGCAGCGATGCTGCTTTATAATATAAAGGCTATTAACAGCACATTAAGACTCTGACCTCCAGAGCCAGACAATCTCATCCTTTGTTTCTTCAGCCACTGAGGCAGTGAATTTAGATTCATTATTTTTGATGGAGCTTTTCCTGTATCATGCTGGGGTGCTTTTTTAGTTCTCCTCTGTCTTGCATCCTTTTCCGCTACCCTGGACAACTGTTTCTTACCAATCCTTGGTTTATTCTGTGCCAAAAAATGTGTCTTAGTCAAGATCTGGAAATGATTGCAAAAATTCTAGCGAAGTGGGTTTTTGCCTATCCTTGCTGGTAATTTTTTTCTAATTTCCTGGTAAAGGTAACATCATTATCATTTGATGAGGTCATCTACACACTCAATAAGTAGATGGGTATTTAGGGCCTCTCATGCCCATTGTCCCCAGCCACCTGCTGGATTTCCAAGCAAGCAACAGCTTTCAAAAATTGAGCTTTAAACCCCTCTGTTTATGCCACATACTAAAAATGAGAAAACAAACAACAAACAATTTTATTTTAGGTGCTTTGTCCTGCTTGCTGTACAATATTAGTCTTAGGTTTGCTGGGATATATTCACAATTTCTTTTCTTTGGACTGAGTGAAGGCTGTTGTGCGGTGGTGAGTTAAGTGTCTTATCGTTTTTTTCCTGATCAATTCTTGTATGGTAGCAGATGCTTTTACTGAAAACACAAAATTAGATTTCTAGGAACACTTATGCATATGCCTTTGAAATCCATTTTCCATGAACATTTTTACTTTCTCTTCATGGAAAGTGAGCACAAGAGGAACAAGGACACAGAGCCACCAAATTGACTGCAAAGCTGGACAGATCAGGTAGTTATTTATATGAGCCATGCTGGTTTCTCTTTATTGGTACGTCTGAGAAAAACTGGGTTACTGGTCTTAATTTTGGGGTAGGAGCATTAATAACTCTGTGCAGAAGGAGGTCTAGACACTGTGAAATCAATTAAATATGAGAGTGAAAGGGTAGATCTCTGTCTTGCGGGGAGGAAAGGCTTCTCTGTGGATTAGTTGAGGTAAGACGGTTTTAAAAGGCTATAGCGATGCCTTCATAATGGCTTTGACACAGAAATGTAGCTTTCATTCTTAATTACGCAGATCCTCATTGTAAATCACCAAACGATGAGTCGTAGGCATCCAAACGATGTGGTTCAGTGGGTTGTATTCCCACAAGAGCAGTGAGAAGTGGAAAGGAACAGCAGATCTGATGGGACTAGATGACTGCAGGACACTCAGCCCACTTTGCACACTGCCTGCTGCTTGGAAGGAGGTCCTGTTTAGCAGGAGTCCGATGTAGTGGGAGCTGTGCTCTCCAGAGGGAAGGCAGGAGAAGCTGCGTTTCTGCCTGGGAAGATGAACATCAGAGCTGCAGGAGGAAATGGGAATACCAGTCTTCCTCTTGTGCTCCTTGTTGGTGGAAGCAGCTTTCTGGGCAGGTTTGGTGCGTTTAATGTCAGTGTCTCTTCTGCCACCAGCTACCTGTCATGAATGGTGCAAGTGGTGGGAGATGCTGGGATGGTGCCAGGCAGCAGGTGGAGGAGCTGTGGATCTTGTGATGAAGGTGCTGGTGCAACAGGGCTGTGAGGTTGTACATGCTGCTGGACCTTTGGGAGTGAGAGGAAACTGCCTGTGACTACTGGAATATTGTCCTAGTCTTGCAGTTTGTCCTCAAAATAAGTGAATAATTTTGCTGTGCAGAGGCCCTCCTTGGCACATTTTGTGGTTAGTCACAAGTTGTGAAATCCGCTTTGTCCCAGCTCCAGCTCACTGTCAGGTAGTGGACACAGGGATTGTGATGTGCAAGCCCATAAGCACCCTCCTGGTCTCAGGGTGGACCCATTTCTGTGTGTGCAGGACCCCACAAGCAGCCAACAGTCACTAATTGGATTCAATAACTGGCTTAACAGTGTGAATGCAATCAAGCCACTGACTGCATTCATCCCTTGAGCGAGCAGGATTAACCAGTTCCTTAGGGCAGGATGTGCCCTTAAACATCGACTCTCCATGCAGCAGAGCAAGCAAAGAGCCACGCACCCCAGCAGCACCTCTCCCATGGCTCTGGTGGCTGCTGAATTTGAAGTGCCATGGACACTTGCTCTGCATGCCACAGCATGGGCAGGCTGGAGAATTTTTTTTTCCCTGCTGTGTTTTAGTATTCTTTTTTTCCCTGGTGTCCAGCACATGTGGCCATGACATAGGCTACTTTGGAGCTCGCTGCAGAGAGTTTGTTTTGCTAGCATATGGCCTCTAACACCACCACCAAGCCTTGCCTATGAACTAGAGGTGGCTTTCACCTAGGTCTGTGATCTCTGAGATCATACTTTCAGGTGCATACTGTTTGTTGGAGGAATAGAACGTCACTAAAAGAATAAATGCTTCCAGCGTCACCAGTGTTTTCCCTTCACACAAGCCGTTGCCAAAGCTGATGAGGAAATCACAGCAGCTCCTAATTGCACTCTGCAGAAGACCTTGCCTGTCAAGAGCATCCTAGTCACTCCCCTGCCTGCTCAAACCCAACTGCGTCATCAAAGCAGGACTTGGCTGGAGTGCTTAAGAGAAGACTTTCCTCTCTTTGCAGAGATGAGTTGTGTTCCTCCTGCCATCCTCATGTGCCAGCAGCAGGGGCTGTGCTGGAGCAGAAGCCAGAGAGACCTTTCAATCCTTGTCTTCCTGCATGTCACCCTTGGGGCCAAGCTGGTGACTGGTCTAGAAGGGACCACCTAAATCTTTGGTGGGAAGGTCTGCAGAAAGCGTAGCTGTTTCCTCAGACCCAATGAGAAGGGCTGAGTTGAGACGCCTGGGCAAACTGGTGTTTGTGTTCTGGTGGCAGGAGGTGGCTGCAGCAGGGGGACAGGAGAGCTGCCACCGCAGTGTGCTGATTAGCACTGGCATCTGGCAGGGCAAGACAAGGGATCAGATGTGATTATGGCTGTAGACGTGCCCAGTCAAACTGGAGTAGTACAGACCAGCTCACCTCCTTTCCCCTGGCTGATAGGCATCAGGAGAGGGAATGCACGTGTGCACCCGTGCCTGTACGCATGGATACACACGTATGTGGTGTGCTGGGAACTCCCTGTGTTGCATTCAGAGCCTGGATCGGTGTGAATTCTTGGTACCACACAGAATTATATTCCTGGAATTAATAATGATACTCTCAGGAGCGTTTTCTTTGCCTAAATGGCTCATCAATTATTGTCTATTGTCAGTTCTGGCTGGTAATGGGGGGCTAATAAGGCTCTCCAGGACTCTCTAACAGCGAGGGAAACTTTCCATGGTGGACTCTACACCTGAGCTCTTCCTTCCCCGTGGGGGTGAGTGATGGAAGGGGAAACTGCAGGCAGGCTGGTTGCTCCTTGCTGGAGCATGGTGGGCAGCAGTCAGCACCCAGAGGCTCCTGATGCTTTTGGATGGATGGATGGATGGATGGATGGATGGATGGATGGATGGATGGGTGGAGGGTAGGAGGGGTGCTGAGTTTTGGTGACACAGAGCAGAGAATTGCTTGAAGTGGAGCACTCCATACCTTTTTCTTGGAAAGATGAAGGAGAGCAGGGATGTGAGCTCAGAGGTGTTATCAGTGGGTTTGAACCCTTATTTTTGCTTAGAGGATTGACTTTTGGCTGAGCCATCAGAAGTGGCACGTACATATATGGGTGTGAAAAAGAGCTTTATTTTTAGGAGATAAAGAAGGGAATGTGTAATGCTAACTCTCCCATGTGTTGGGGATCAGATCCCTTCTTCCTCCTGTTAATATTGAACTCATGTGATGAGAAGAGAATGCTTTCTTTGAGAATTAAAGTCCTTGAAGGGATAATGTTTGTAGTAGGGGTATTAAAATCTAGCAGGTGGATTGTGTGCACTATTATAAACCAAGACAATCACTGTTATTTTAATAATTTAATATTTGTTGTTTGTTTATTTACTTCTGTAATTTTTTTTTTCTTTGTGGTGCAGGGAGAAAGGCCTACATTTTGTTGTTCCTGCATTTAAACAATAAACTTGTGGGCACTTTCTTCCCACAAAAATTCCCACATGGAGACCCCCAAAAGTTAAACACTGGAAGAAAAAAAACAGAGAAGCTGGAAGATCCCAGAAGCCAAGGAGCTGGGTCTAAACCAAGTATTTTAACTATGAAGAACGACAAAGAGGCACCAATGTCCCAGCTCTCTTCCCTCACCCTGTAAACAGGGAGTAGACTGGGTGGTGAGTTAGACACAGTCAGATCCAGAATCTGTGGGTGATGGAAAGCAGTTTATATACTAAAATGTTCCAAAACTATGAGTTATCGTTCAAGTAACACATAGGTTACTGCAGTCACTCCGAGCTCCAACATACATAGTATGGGTGTATCCATTTGTGATGTTACCACAGCCCTCTTCTGGCAAAGACCTCGTCACAGAATCCCAGATTTATGGATGGAAACAACCTATTAGGTCATCCGAGCCGTCCCTCTGCTAATGCAGATTTATTCCCTGGTGTACATTTTCCAGTGCTTGGTGCACGCTATTGTTGGAATGACTCAAGTGTCTGCTGCTTCCCTTGAGGGACCAGTTGGGAGCCTAACAGGCCTCGCTGTCAGGGTTTCCTTTCCCCTCATATGCCTCCTAAAGGCTCTTCTGCTTAATTTAGTTACTTTTAGTTACAGAGCAGTGATGAGGAACAGGACTGTAGATATAGGATACTAATTTCTTACTTATTCAGCTAATTCCTGTTGTCCCATATTTGATGGCCCTGCCCAATCTTGTTCTCCCTGGTGTTTATCATCTCACACTCCTCTCTCACAACAGTGGTCCAGCTACAACTAGGATGGGCTGGTAGATGCTTATGCACTTTGGAGGGGGCAGAATGGAGGTATTAGCTGCACAGATACATTTTTTCCACCTCATTTTAATTCTGAACAAATCCCTTAAGCTTTGGCATACATGCAGTACATCTGCAATGATATTTGAGAGTGAGACTGTTAACTTTGTGTGGAAACTGGAAAACAGCAATAATTTCTAAGGAATTTTGATGCTCTATTGAAATTTTCTATAACATTTACCCCCTCCCCCTTTCATTACTTATAACTAAGTGCTGGGAAAGAGAGAAAAGAATGCAAAGTTCAGGTTGGAAGACGAGCCACCAGGAAGTCAGGAAATTAAAAAGGAGTGTAATAATAACGGGGTTTCCCAAACAACATGAACTTGGCACTATTCCACAGCCTGAGTATTTCATGTTATAATGAGAACTACTATCTGATCCTTGTTTGTGCAGAAGTATATCCCTCTGCAACCAAGGCATTCAATTTAAAGGGAAAAGGAATATCACTAGTCTCCTCGAGGACATTTTCTACTGTCGAAGTGGTGGAAAAAGCCTCCATGTAGAGGACAGCCATGTCCCTGATGCGTAGAGGTTTAACTTTACTAAGCGACACCTGAATAGGAATTTACACTCTGATCTCTTTGCTGATGCATCCGTCCCATGTGGTCTGTGTCCTCTCTTCCCCAGCACCTCACCACCACTCCTGCTCCCAAAGGGAAATCCCACAGCCTGCTGGGGCACCAGTCCAATGCTTCTGGTGAGCATACTTGAAACAAGAGCTCTCAATTATCTTAGCTTGCAAAAAAACAAACCCACATTACAGATTTCTGTAAACATTTTTAAACCAGGTCATTTTGCAAAGCTGGCTAGTCAGAGATGGTCACAGCAAGGAGGAGGGAGCTGTACATACAGCAGAGTAAAGGAAGGCAGGAGAGAACCTTTTAAGCTATTTCTGCTTCCCAAGGAATTGTAATATGGAAATATAGCCAGAGTTGAGGTTGCCAGGTCAGTTTTGGCTCTGGGGATTTGTGTGGCTTGTAGGTATTTGTTATAATGTGGGCATATTAACATTAGTCATTTCAGCATATAGAGCATACTGCAAGAGTTCAGTATCCATCCTTGACTTATTTTCTAGGCTGCAGGGTTGGAGGATGAAGGATGCTATTGGAAAGGCTTCAGGAAACTTGGTGAGGAGTGGGGACGAGGTTATACTGTGCTCATCTGTCATGACTGGCTGAACAGTCAGTGCTACGTTCTTGATTACGCCAGTGGCACTAAATGCAGTGATTAAGTAAGGACCTTGTGTGAAAAGCTTTGGTTACTGGCTTAACGCATCATCAGCCTGGTTTTGTGTTCTCTTTTGTTTCTTTTCTCAGCATCCACTGGAAGATTTCTGTGCTTTCCCACCTGGGCTTCATAGGTTTCTGCCACCTTGTAACTAAAGGGCCTGAGACAGGTGAATGGAAAAAGCAAGCTGCTGTAAGGAAGGGGGACTCAGGGGAGTGGGGCAGTTTTCAGCAGCTTTGGACTATTTCAGGCCTGCAATACAACAGGTTTATGTCCAGCTGGTTTTCTTCTGCAGGACCATGGGACCTCATTATTTCTCTTCCAATGTAATTTTTATGTGACTTTGCAGTGTTTGGTTTGCATGCTTTCCTCCCTACAAATCTTAGCAAAGTTTTGTTGTCTCCTTTTTTGTCTTATTTTCTCATCTTGTTTTTCTTCACTGTTTCTTTCATCTGAGGAAAAAAAAAAGGTTTAGCAAAAACAATAATAATAAAAAAACAGAGTCTGAAAAATATTCCTTTAGGGATTTCTGCTAAATATGTCCTAGCATAGATTTACTCCAGAAGGTTTAAACAAAAAAGCCCTTTCATTTTGTATGTACATGTGCACATTCCCAAAAAGAACCTAATCCTTTCTAACACACCATACCAAAGTTATCAGCTAAATAATATCAGTGGCACAGCCTAGTAAACGGAACTTGTAACCACTGGTTTGCAGTGCAGACTTGAGTGAAAATAAAAAGATTATGCATGATCTGTCTTGGAGGAGGCTATGAAGAATGAAGCAGATCTGATCGCTGCAGCCTCCGCGTGAGCGGCAGTGAATATGTATTAGTGCAGCACATCACCCTGCTCGTGGGCTTGAGCTTCCCTTTGTCATGACTGCATGCTTGAAGGTGGTTCAAGATTAGAAGTTTTGTTGGGCTCCTTGGAGATATTTACTAAAGCACACATGCAAATAGCCTTCTCTCCAACTTCTCAAGGTCACCTGCAGAAGCCTTCACCTCACCTTTCCTAATCTGTTGATGTGAGCTTTGTGTGGCAGCACTTGAGGTGACGTGGGGGTGTCACACTGCCTGGCCAGAGCCGTATGCATGCGGGCGCAGTGGTGGAACCCAGCTTAGCAGCTCTGCCCAAAATACACAAATGCCCAGGATGGTGGCATTTCATGCCCTCTGCTGAACACATGGATGCTGCCAACACTCACCTGCAAGCTGGCACCTTCCTGCCAAAACCAGTAGTCACAATGAAATTGTGAGTGGTGCTGCAGGCACCAACCCTGTATTTTCCCCTCTTCCTCTCACCCCTCACCAAAACAGCCTCTCGCTTGCAGCTAGTTTGCGCCAGGGCTGGTGGCACAAGGCTGTGATGGAGCAGTGCACCTGTGGCCCCTTCCTGCTGTCTCAGCTCATGGGTGGACATGGAAGGATGCTCAGATGGTGCTTCCTGGGGAGCCTGAAGCCAGCCGGCAGCATGACCCCCATCTCCCTGGGGTCCAAGGGAAGGCAGGAGGCGCAGGTGCCCCACCCCAGGCAGAGAAGGCCCTTCCCTGGGAAAGCAGGCTGCCAGTGGAGAAGGAGCCAGCCTTGCTGCCCTCCCCGTACACACCGTAGTACCCAATCTGTGCTGGCTGTGGCTAATAGGGCCAGCACTGGAGACAAGTGCTAGCAGCAAACCACCTCTGTGCAAGAAAAGACAAAAAAATCAAGCCTCCTCAATAGCCTTAAACAAGAACAACTGATCTCGTGTGAGGCTCCTCACTGGAAGAAGTTTTGTGCCATTCAGAAACCATTCATCAGAGGGGATGACACACGCAGGCTCGTGCAGAAGCTGGCTTCTTTGCGAGCAGGCAGCAGGCTTAGACGTCGGAGACAGGGCACGTTCCCCCTGGAGCAGGCAGAGCACTGCTCCCTCCAGGCTGCTGGCTCTCAGGCAGTGAGAAGGAGAGGATGCGAGCTCTGACGTCCCTGTCTCAGAGCTCTTTCCTCAGGCAGACTGCCCGCTGTGGTCACAGGGTGATTAGTCAGGCTTAGCAGTAATAGTACTCTGTTGAAGGAATGAACCTATTTTCCATTTCATTTGTTGCTGCACCTGCAATGACAAAAATGAGTGTTCTGAGTACCTCCAAAACATACTGTCACTTCTGGGAAAATAATCATAAAAATTACAGAGAACTGAGACCTTTCAGGACAACAAAGGAAGCACAAAGACCCCTCTGTGCTGGTCTCCTGGTGGTGGTTGGTTGCCAGCATTGCAAGGTGGGGGTACAGTGACTTCAGAGACCCATATGTGGCAGGCTGGTGCATCCCAGGGCCACTTCTGCAGCAGAGGGACTGCGGCTGAGGAGCAGGAGGTTTTTTCCCCTGTTATACTCCAGATCCTGATAGCATTATCCCTAGCAAAAGTGCTGGCTCTGGGGCTCTGAGACTAATGCAGCCTCCTGGTGACTCACCGGCTTCCATCCCCTTTTCCCTCTGGGGAAGGGTCTCTCTCCCTAGTGTTGTTTCTCCAGGATGTGACAACTCACATTATGAACTCTGTTTTAGCCATCCCTGATCCTCCTGGGGCACTTTGAGGGATCTGTAGTGTTTATACCCTTCTGGCAGACCCTGTGGGCTCATGCTACATCTTTTTCCCTGCAGTATCCTCCATGTTGTTTCTTATGCCTTCAGTTATTTGGGTTGCTTCATCTGGCTGAGGCACTGGAGAGAAACGAGCCATTCCTCATGAACACTAAAGGTCTACCTCCCAAGTTAATACAGTTACTTAAAGGACACTTCCATCAGTCTGGTCCAGCCAAAAGCTCGAGAGGCGTTTCTGATTATTTTCCTGGGCTTCACTGTGGGATCACTGACCATATACTATCCATCTCCTTTCCTTGGAATGTTTTTATTGCTGAGAAATCTGCACAAACTTTTTTGTGAACTGCCAGACTAGTGGTCATTTCTGAGGAAAGTCGATTTGATTGTATGAACTGATTTGACTGGACAGGTCAGCCAAGCAAGGTGAGCAGGCTCTTGGTAAGCATGTTTCTCATATTGCTTTGGCTCTGCCAGAAGACCTGAATACAAAGACTCATAGAAAAGAAGGAAACAAACCTAACTTTGAAACTGGCTACTCATTCAGCTTGGAACTATCTAGAGATCAGCTGAGGGCTAAGAATGCTCTTTATTTTATCTTCACTCGTTCACTCTATCATCATAAAAGCAGGATCATGGGGGAAAAAAACAAGCCTTTTTTTTCTTCTTCCATTCCTTGTTATTTCCTGCCTGAAGCGATAATCCTCAGAGCCATCCCAAAGTGGTTGCTATGGAAGTGACTGAAAGCACAAAGAGAAGATTATGGTTTCAGGTGAGGAAACGGCAATGGGCACAGATGAGAAGCAACACTGCAGAAAGGCATTAGAGGACTCTCCCTATTTGCCTTATTTATGCAACTCCAGAGCAGCAAAGTGACAGAGCAGAGCTAAAGAAGTCACAAGTAAATAAATGGGGAGGGGGCTAGAAGGTCTAAGGGGAGGGCTCTGTGTGGGGTTGCTCCCAGCAATGCAAAACCACCTTGGAAATCTAGGCTCCTTTCTCCCACACTCAGATCTCATCAAAATGGGACCAGTCAGAAACTTCTTCAACCCAGGGGCCGAATCTGGATCTGGGCTGCTCTGCAGAATTCCTGCAATGATGCAGTGACAGACATGCAGTGACCTGTCTTTTTGTTGCTGAAAGAGGGATCTAAAAAGTAATGAGATAAACCAGAAGGAAATGGTTTTCTTGAAAGAGGATAGCTTATTCCACCAAGGGATGTACCTGCACAAAGATCCCCAAAGGGTGTTTGGGGGTGGGGGG
>NW_008603263.1:0-7174 GCF_000691845.1 Merops nubicus | reverse complement strand
AGGGCGGCAAAGCGAAACGGCTGCGTAAGGAGGCGAGGAAAAAAATGCCATGGAAGGGAACCGGCGCAGGGTTTCTAAAAGCCCAAGTGCGAAGCAGCGCTTTGCGTCACCCGAGGGGGGCTGCGCACCCCGACACCGCCTCTGGGGAATCGCTAAAAATAATCGCAGGGAAAGATGCGGTCCCAAGACAGCATTAGGTTCCACGGTGAACTGGAGCTATGGAAGGCTGATGGAACGGGGGGTTGGGAGAGTCCAGAGGAAGCACATCTCGTGCAAAGTAACTGCTTGTGTTAGTCAAATACATAGTGCAATTTTGAAAATATAAAGAAACAGAAAGTGTAGTAAACTATTTTAATTAGATAATTCCTAAGATATACTTCAATGTATAAATTCTTCTCATATACAAAATAATACACACATATATAAGTAGAAAACACTGGAACACCAGCATCTACATGCTATATCATGCACACTTGATCATGATCTTTCACTCCAGTATCATGAAATGGACCAAAACCTTCAATAGTTAAGTGCAAAAATATCCCTGTGCTGAGTGACATCATCTCTCTGGTAAAGAACTTATTTGCAATGCCTGTCAGGTGCTGGTTTCCATGTGCCCTCTGCCTCACAGTTCCTTACAGGGGCTCCCACAGGCTGTTTAAAAACCAGTGCGGTCATGGTTACAGTCATCCCGTGTAACTGCCCCCTCCAAGATACGAGGGATTCCAACAACCCACTATAAGGATGACAAAACCATAACCAAGAACATTCATTTTCTGCAAATTCTCTTCTACTGCCTCTCTCAACAACCTCCCATGATTATCACAGTTTAGGGATGAGGAGTTTTCATCAATGAATAGAAACACTTTGGTGCAGAAGAGATAATGCAGAGAAAGGGGCTGTTTATCTCCATTGCTGAGCATGACTCATTCCTCCACTACAGATTTCTCCACCAATTTTTGTCCTTGCACTTATAAAGCAGCGACTGGTTCTAACTAACAACAGGGAAGCACAGAAAGACAACACACAATTTGCCTCCCTCTGAAGAGATTCAAAGAAAAGAAATTGGGGGATAAAAAAGCTTATATATTAGACAAGGCACGAAATACAGTACTTCACATGATTCCTTGCACCTTCCTGTGACTGCACAGGTTTCACATATGTATTTGTGCTTGCTGCATAACAGCAAGCATTTTATGCATAAGATATAAAAGAGAAAAGAGCAAATTAGCATCTCTTCAGTTTGCATTCACGTCTTTGGTAGGCCTTTTTTTTTTTAGCTTGTATGATATGCAGAGACCTTGCATTTCCCCTCATAATTGGTAACATGGATGAGATTATCATTACACTTAAAAAGTTTTTAAGCCTGAACTATAGAAAAATGTGGTTTTGCCTTGGCTTTAATAAACCATAGATCTCTTATTCCCGGACAGAAAACATTTCACAGTTTGCACTAAAGGTACTTTAGAAGGAACCCTCTAAAAAACAAATGGTATAAATGCTTTTCGATGCTTTGGGTAGGAGCTGAAGTTTTTCTGGTAGAACTCATGACACAGAAGAGCAGCCAGTGCCTGATTAGAAAGAACACACATCACTACACACCACCATGTCACATTGTGAAATCCAAGCGTGATGGCCATAGATACATATATGAGGAGCTCTGCAAAATAATGAGGGCAAGAAACTCTCTCAAACCAGTCTCCGAAAGGTACGCCGTGGCTCAGGCTTACAACCTTTCCTGAAAGCAAACAAAGAAACTAATTGAGAACAACACTCATTAAACAAACTTTTCTACTCACAATTACAGAACAACATGCTCATTAAAATTATCATCATCATCATCCACCTCCATCTGATCTGGCAGTTTTGTACTTCTCAATGAAGCAAAATGCCACCTGTGGCTGGCTGTGCAAATACAAAGTAAGGAAACTTATTTTTAGCCCATATGGAGACAGAAGTGAGGTCCCCAAGGAATGGCACAAGTCCTAAGCATTACCATTTGTCTGTCTCTAGGATCCTAGAAGCCAGACCTTCATTTTAAGTTCTGTGAAGCTATACATAGACACAGACACCAGCACCACTCCCCTCATTCAGCCATTCGATGTTTTCCATTTAATCTACTGGAAGTCTTATAGGGAGCACCACACTATAGGAATTGAAAAATACTTTCTTTTAAGGTATTAAAAGCTACAGAAGCCTCTTGAAACAGCCAGGAAAAGAATACCTAAGTAAATGGTTTGCAGAAATGAAACATCTTACCTGATTTACTTTTTCTAAGATTAGCTAGAATCACAAGACATCTGTGTTGGTGAAGAGAGGCCCAAATGTACATTGTAACTCCTAAGACATGGTACCAGCAGACCTGCACAGAAAGCTCTTTTCCTGAATTAAATACATTCTGTTAATACACAGACAGGAAATACCTTCCCAAGCATCATCTCAAAACGCTCTTCACATTTTTTAAATATTACTGTCTTACAAAATTCTAGTAGTAAGCCTCTAATCCCATGAAAGATGCTTTTAAAATCTGCATCATTTAAGCACTCATCTGGTAGTTAATTTCCCTTAACTGCTCTATACTAAAAATACCTAGTATTTAATCTAGTAGCTTGAGTACACCTTGATGTACAACCAACACATAACTGATAGTCTAAGACTTCAATATTCAACACTCTGTAACTCTTATCATCCCCACTAAAGATGTTGTCATGGCTCAAGTCAGCACCTAAGTACACAGTTGTTTGTCTTGTTCACAATGAGTGAGATACATACATACACAGACACCTACACACACACTCACGCAGTGTCAACGATTTAGGCCTTCAAAACCAATGTAACTGTATTAAGAATGATTTCCAGTGTACAAGCCAATACACCATCTCTAAGAATCTACAAGATGTGAAAGGCAGAAGACAGGTCCAGAAAAAAAAAGGCTTTACATACAGGTCAGACAGGTAAAGATCTCCTACCTATAGGAGATCAGAAGGTTCTTTTAAAAAAAAGTCATTAAACTAGAGCTCATGTGGTTGGAAGTAGTTAGAAACTTCACTAAAGTTAAGTAGCTGGTGACAACCGCTTTACAAAATTAGTCAGGGGAGAAGGGCTACAACCAGCTCATGGTTCATCTGTGCAGGGCAATAGCAGCTGAGTTGTGAGACTCAGTGGAGTGTGTTGGCAGAAACAAGTCATAATTCAAATTTTTGCTTTATTAATGGAGAAATTACAGTATGGGAACAAAAAGACTGACTGATGCAAGGCACAGCAGTGGCAGATTCTCAATGGAGAACAAAGGAGGTGGCCAAGAGAGCCTTGCAGACTCACCTTACAGGAAAGCAAACAACAAAAAAAACCAACCTCCAGTTTGAGAACTGAAGTTGCACAGTGGCATTTGAGAACTGGTACCTTTTACTGTCCTTCATAAAGAATATACATCTGAAATGCTGGGGTTTGAACCCCAAGCCCCGAATTAAGGTTGACATATGGGTGATTCCCACAGGCCTTCATAAAGAGGTGGTGAGTTTGCCTTATAGCTTCCCCCCAGGGTGCGGCCGGCCCTGCAGGGAGAGCCAGAAGGGAAATGAGCCCCAGGGGTCCCGCAGTGAGCTGACAAAGGTCAGGTGTCCTGCTTGGGGATAAAAGCTGGGACCACTTGCAGGGAGTCAGGAGTGTCTGCCTGTGAAGTGCACTCCACAGAGCTTCCTGGTTCAGGGCAGACCTCCTGACTCTCCCTGGAGCTGGGCCCCAGTCTGCTTGGACCTTTGCAAACACGGGGTAGACAGGGGAGGGCTGGCCATGTGGCTACCCTTATCTTATGTGTTCAACTTTCTGATCTGGCTGTTTCCCATTCCATACATGGGAAACCTTGGTTCTTTGCTTGTACCACCTAGTGTTGGTCAGATTATGTCTTTTTTGGGAATTGTTGGGGGGGCGATGTCAGTCATATGTGACCTAATTGATTGACTTGTTTGTATCCCCAGCAATCATTCATGGAATGTCCTTCTTGTATTCAATACATTCCACCTATTGGTTCATCTTCCTACTGGTTGTGTCGTTCCTGTTAGGCCTAGTCATTGGCAGAACAGCATTTCAGTGCAAAAGTCATCAGTGATGCTCCTGGAAGTATGTGTGAGATGTCTTTCAGGAAATAACAGTGATAGTTAACATCAAAGTGTGTCTGTTTATAATTCTGGTTGATTATGTGATGTACTGAAATGTCGTTACTCTGAACTACGCCACTAAGTGTTCTTACTTCTCAAGAGTTAAAGCTTCTTACACAAACACCCCCTATGAAACCATTTGCCGTGATGGACGCAAATGGAGCAAAACTGCATCTTTGGGAATAAGTAAGCAGGCACTTACCATTCCCAATGTCAGCAGGCACTTGACACAGCACAGTGAGGCCCACGGCAATGTAGTAGCCAAGCCCAAAGCCGTACTGCACGACGTGAATGACGCCGCTGGAAAACACGCTGGTCCAGTGGCACTCGGCGAGCCTCCGGCAGCTGTGCAGCCAGAGCAGCAGCAGCACCAGCAACGCTGAGAAGTGCTCGCTGTCTGCTTCCAGACAAAACCCAACGATTTTAAGACACACAGCAACAATTTAACTCAAACAATACTGCAAAAAGGCTATTTTTTTTCCATTCCCACAACAAAATTTTACCTTAACTTTAAATTACGTGAGTACTGTGGATAATATTTGTGCATGTGAGGCACTTCTGACCACAGCAAGATTACTTCTAGAAGGTGCTAATGGCACTTTCTGCTAAAAGGCCTGTTGGAAGCCATCATATCCATACATTAGAATAATTTCTACCTTGAATAATGACAAAGGGATGTAGCATTCCAGGAAAATCACCTGGAGCCTAGTTTAAAACCAGCTGATGAAGTAGCACTTGAAGAACACAAATTCAGCACAGGACAGTAGTTCAGCTTTCTAATATTCATATGACTGCATCATACTAGCTGGAATACTTGCCTGTGTCCTCACTCCGAGAGTCCCTGCCAAAAGCATGCTGCACATGCTGAATCCATGATGGGAGCGACCCTCCGAGGAACTCAGCTTGGGAAAGACAGGTCAGCAGAAAGCCATTCCAGAGCACAGAAACCACATAGAAGTGAGTAAACCACCTGTGGGAAGAAAAAGGGACTTCATTAATCTCCTCATCTTTCCTTAGCTGGAAATGTAGCTGCAGGACATCCCTGCCTGATGGTGATTACATTCTCTGTTGGTCCTCACATCAATAAGTGGAGAACTCAGGCCTCCAGTGGTACCAAGTTTACCTTACTAACCATAGCTGCACTAAAGGGGAGAAAGTGTAAACCGCACATTGCAAAGTTATTCCTTAGTGCTCACAAATAATCATGATGTGCACAACTTTTACTTTATAATTTACACCACTGAAAGCACATTCAAATTAATTTTCTGGGCATTTCTAGGCTGTTGCACCTAGCAGCACTCCCACTCTCCTCAGTTCTACTGGATGCAAACCGTAACATGTTAAAAGTTCATAAATGACAAATGCAGATGGTAAAAGGCACCTAGAAGTCAATTGCTCAGCTGTACACTAAAATATCTGGTCCCTCTCCAAATTCAGTTTGCAACAATCATATAGGGAAAAAAAACAGAGACCACCAATACCACTGTGTGATTACAAGTCAAGACCATGTGTATTTTTTTTTTTTAGGAAAACAAAGAATCCCCTATAATGCACTTATACAAGCAGAGTATGCACTACTGAACTGCAAGACACTATGGTCAAGCCAGGTAGCTGGATGGAGTTAAACAGCCTACGATATCCAGCTCAAACTAGGTAATTGCAGTGTTTCCTTCAGGACCTCCAGAAACACCTGCAAAGAGATGAAATACCACAGGAAGACACTGAAGGCCTTGTCTTCACAATGTAACTATTGGTACAAAACCAGGATATAATTATGTAGTCAGAGTATACTATATTTCTCTGGACTACGCAAACTTTTCTTTTGGGGGAGCACAGGGGTACAACACTCTTGCTCAGTGCAGCCAAATAAACTGATGCTCTCCCAGAGCAGCTCAGGTATCTCTCAAACAGCAATACAGTGGCCAAGTCAGAACCACAGAGGTAGCGAGCATCCCTGCACACTCGAGTGCCTTGCCTATTTGCAGCTGATGGCCCCTTCAGACAATCACTTCTCAGTTCCTTCTCCTACCAAGCAGAGACAGCAATATTTGCTTTTGCAACAGCAGAAGTAATTTGGTCCCCCTCTCTCATTTTCTGCTTAGAAGAAAAACAGAACTTGTGTATTGATAAAAACTCAATGCCGCCTCCAAGTTGCAAGCTCTTTCCCTGCTATCCTGTGACTCAGTAGCCTTATGCCTCATCACTTGCCAGAGAACTTTCTCCATATGCATTGCTTTTTACTACCAGCACACAAACAAGCTCTGCCAGCTTAGCAGAGACATACCCTGTGAGCTTTCAGCAGTCCCAAGTATGTGTCAACCCTTTAGGAGAGGAATGTTCGCTATTTGCAAAACCAACCAGAAATGAATCATAACATTTGTCAAGACAGAATGGTAAAGTTAAAAACAAGACCAGACTAGTGAAAATACAATGCTTGTTTGGAAACAAGATGCTGATGAACAGAAGCAGAAAATGCCTCAACAGCTACCTTCAGGATCTTCTCTATTCTTTCAGCCAGCAGGGTTACAGGTTCGCTACTCGAGTAACAGAATTGCTCTGTAGATGTTGAGAGCTGGAGACCAATTCCCTGAAAAAGCCACATTCTTCAGACACCTTATTCTCTAAGAAGGAGTGGTGGAAAACTTTTGTTGGAGAAAGGTCAGCTCAAACAAGAACCTACCCTAAGAAAGTGGCGCTTTGCCGTACGCTGCCTTTATGATCCCTTATTTCTGCAGACACTGCATGTGACTGGGATTCAAGGCTTTTGCTCCCATTTGGAACATAAGGGCTCTGTATGACTGCAGTCCCCATGCTCCTCGGTTTCCCAGCTGTAAAAACAGAATGACACTTCAGAAAAAAACCCTGAAGCCCAACTGTACAGAACCACGCCGTGCTATTCGCACACGTAATTTATTTCCTACAGCTGCAGAGCACAGTTAGTCCCACGGTGCGCGGCGCAGGCAGGCGCAGCAGGCCCGGCACAACCTCACCCACCTCTTGGGCACCCGGAGGGGCCG
>NW_008603262.1:0-2737 GCF_000691845.1 Merops nubicus | reverse complement strand
GGTCTGGGGTGCCCACGGGGATTTCGTGGCAGTACCCCGTGGAACCACGCTGCACCCAGCCCTTCTCGCCACAGACCGAGCTGTTGTGGCACAAGTCCTGGTCGCTGTCGCCTTTACAGTAGCGCATCCTCTGGCAGAGGTGGCCAAATCCTCGGGGATAAACTGGGAAGAAGAAAAAAGATCCCAAAAAATCACTTTTTTTTTTTTTTGGTGCTGTTTCTGTGAAAATAAATGAAGAATCCAAGATAGCTGAGAGAATCCAACTCACCCTGTCACCGGTGGTGGACGGGCTGAGCAGAGAGTCCAAGTCTTGAGGACAGTGCTGGGGCTGAAAGCTTTTATAAGCAGACAGGCTCTTTTGGAAATGAGGCATGCCATGGGAATTAATAGCTGAGCAGTGAGTGCCACTTCTGCATGTATATGTTTTCTGGCACTTGCCATTGGATTAATCAGCTGCAATTAGCATCTCCCTTGATGTAATGTCAACTTAGCTCTTTGCATATGCAGTGGCCATTATCTAATTAGTTCTCCCATTGGTCATGTTCGAATATGCTGCTACCCAATGTTAGTCAGATGGGATCCTGGGATAAAGATACCTGGAATACCGTGATGCTGAGTGATGTGCCCCAAAGGAGTCTGTCGTGGCAGTGGGAAAACCACAAAAAGGCCCAGGAGTCCTGGTGTCCAGTCCCATGTCCGGGCAGCCAATGGCTGATGCCTTGAAACAGGGTGTTGGAGCACAAGTATGCAAATAGCAATGTTTTTTTATGGGGATGAAAGAAAGCAGAGAAAAATCCATCAATGAAAACAAATGAGCTTCCTGCCAAAATAAAGAGTGATTTTAAAAGAGGAAAAAACCAGAAAAACAGTGAAATTCTGTTCTTAATAAGAATTGAGTGATTTTTCAACTCTGTTTGAGCTTAACACCACCCTGATCAACCCTAAACAAGGAATGGTGATTGTAGTGTGCTCCACAGAGCTGTTTTTTTTTATTTCATAAGCTTCCATCTGAAAAATCAGGCTGTGGATTCCCTTTTTAAATGAATTATCTCCTTTCTAAGTGAGGAACACCTCAGTCAAGTGAGTGGGTTACACCACCAAAACCCCTTTTATGTGCTGCAGATCTGGGACGAGGACACCACAGAGAAGGGCTGACCTCATGAACTAACAATCCCAGGCTTTATTAAGCACCATATCCACCTTTCTGACACTTCTGCTTTGACTCATTTTCCGTGTAGCTGCCCCACTTTGCATTTCTGTGGAGGGTCAAGGCATTTTTTAAGTACCAGCAAAGCATCTCTCCCAGCAGCCCTGGGGCTGTCGGCACAGAAAGTATTTCCATGTGCTCACTCCACGCTAGATCCTCTGCAATGGATGCTCAGAGGTTTGTCCAGTGGCATTTGGGTTTGAATCACTGGGAAAAGCATGTGCAGAATTCAGGGGTGTGGCTCCAGGGTGCATGCCTGGACCTGACGACTTGGCTGCTACTGGGATAATTTATTCTTTAGCTACAGGAGAAATGTAATTGCCTTGCAGGAAGCCACGAGACTTGTGTGTAAGGACAGAGAAGACCTTGGTGTCTGTTAAGGGCCAATAAGGATTTTTGATTTATAGATTTATTACCACAGGCTCAAGATTATGCTGGTTTGGGATTTTTTTTTCATGTTAGATGTTTTGGAGTCGCTTCCCTTCCCGAGGACTTTACAAATCACAAAATGCAGATATTTCATTTATGAATCCCATCACTCAAAATCTGCCACATTTTAACAGAATTCCGGATGAAATTCTATAATCTTTTTGAATCCTTCAGGCTAGACTTAGATCTTTACATCTTTCAATGACTCCCTCCCTGCATCATGCGGACTTGCTGGTCTATTTAATCTCATTGACTAGATATCAAGCCTTTTACAAAGCCTGCTTCAGAACTCAGGAAATTCACTGGGAAGATTTCCACCACCAAAAAAAGACCCTTAGCTCTTGCTTTAGGACCAGAGAGATGCTTTGATTGCAGAGTGTGTATATTCAAAGCCATAAGCAGGGGAAAGATGACTTGAAACTGAAGCCAAGAGGAAACTCCTGCAGCTTGGGTAACGTTCTGATGCCAGCAAGAACCATTTTTCCCTGCAAAAGAGACTGACTCAAGGATGTCATCGCATCTTCTGGGGTGCTGTCATCATCAGCATAACAACTAGTTGTAAAAATTCATTATATTAGTAAACTCCTCAAATGCTGGAGAAGTCCCAGATCAGCGCTATCCTTTAAGACAAATATAAATAAACAAACATCTACCAGAAGTTTGCAGTTATAACTTACAAATTTTATTGTCTTTCATGACTAATTGGAGATTAAAGCAAGAAAAGGGAGTATGATATATCGACAGCATTAAACATCCCACACACCAAGAAGAAAATTAACAGCAGGAGCAGTGCTTACAGAGGAATGTAAAACCGATCAGCGGGTAGCGACCTCGAAGCACTTTACAAGAATTTGGTGATTAAAAGGCAGACAAAGGAGAGGCGAGAAGATCTACAGGCTCTAAATGAAGGAGGAAGAACGTTCAGGGCTGTATCCATATCCACGTCCACGTCGAGCACCGGATGAGCTGGAGGAAGCACCAGGCAGCACAGCCCTGCCTGCTGGTGGGGTGGTTTGTGTGCCCACCACAGCAGCTGTTGCAGCAGCCTCTGTTGTTGTTGCTGCTCATGGTGTAGCAGCAGCACTGCATGGGCATGCAGCA
>NW_008603261.1:0-2599 GCF_000691845.1 Merops nubicus | reverse complement strand
AGTGAAGACTGAGCTGAAGAAGTTGTACTCATGAAGTGGTTGCTCTTGAAGCACAACAGCTCTGTTTAAGAAACTAAGTAAATCAGGGTCTCTTTCTAGCTAATGTCATATTACCACCGGTAGATATTAATGGACCGTTATTACTGTTTTAAGCTTATATCAGTTGTCCTGCAATATTAAACACAAATAATAATTGGTGGCACTTATTCAGATAACCAACAGAAGCAAAACTAAACAAAGAATTAACAACTCTATATGGTATAACTTACCTAATGCAGAATACAACTCTCTCATACTTACAATACAATTTCATAAACTACAGATGATGGGTGAAACCCAGTCTCTGTCTTTGGAATTACACTTGTTTACAGTAGCTGGTCTGATGACACCCAACTCCCAGTAATTATTCATGATTTAGGATCATGTCAGGATTATGACTATGAAAATTTGCCAGAATAAAAACTCATACAGGCACAGAGCACAACATGAACATAATCTGTCTTCATTGGCTGGAAAAAATATAGTTAAGCATAAAATCATTAATCATGTTGTTTCCATCATAAACAATATTAAATTACTTTCCAATTTCCTTGTTCTTCATATTTTATAAATTAGCACTATAGTTATTCTAAAAGTCACATTTTATGACTACACGTTTGTGGCTATGACTTACAAAGTCAGCAAAAAAGCAAGTTTTTACCTTTACTGTACCCTATTTCTGTTTGCTAGGAAGGGAATGACTTTTGCTTTCTGGAGACTGTTATGACAGTAATATGAGCACTAATCTTAAGACTGGAAAAATACTGTGTCCAGCTATAACTATGATTATAGAATATAAATTATAGATTATTGATGCTGCATTTTTTATATTACTGCAAAACTCCCTCAGATCTAGTAATTTTATGCAAAATCAACAAGAAAATACTTCAGTAAACTTCTTATTGCTTTCCTGTTTGCTATGAATCAAGGAGTCAAGGCAAAATAATGACTATTTTAATCACCAAAACTGAAATCAGCATCAGCAACATTATAAAATTTAGCTTGGATTTTTGTTGGCATGTGTTTCACAAATACCTGAGTCTATTAGTGTACTTATCTTTAACATGCATACTTTATAAGTTGGTGGAAATGGAGCTGTTTTGGTTTGCTTTGCTTTAGTTGTGCAGCTATATCAGAGAGAAAGCTTGCCCTTCAGGAAATCTGTTCTGGCTTTTGTGATTTTAAAGCCTAATTTTCAGGTGTTTTGATTTATCAGACTGAACATTCAAAGTGAATCGAGAAGAATTGATGTCAGTGACCATGCACAAGGATCTTCCTATCTGTTGAAACTGAGTGAATCAAGAATAATTTCTGTCAGACTGTGGACAGTCCAAACTCCAAATTGTATCATCTGAAATGAACAGCTTGTGGGAATACGTAAGCAAATTGGTGACAAATCATTGAAATAAATATTCGAACTGTGACAAGTCATGAGGCCTTAGCTTGAAGACATCGAAGTTATTCTTTTGTTTGTTTGTTTGTTTTTTTTTTTGTAAAAATATAAATATTTAACTGCTTCTGCCTTTTACTTTAGTTTTATATTACTCTTTTGGGTCCTGTGGGTTTATTTATATTTCTATGTACATTCAAGTTGCATAGAAACACACTCAGATACATATATGCACTCTGATTTGCGACATAAAGAGATTTTGAACACCGATGATAGGTTTAAATCTGGCATTTTCTAAATGCAGAAGTAAAGATCACAAATTTACCTGGAAAGACTAATTAAAAAATAAATTTGGTTAGTTCATTACCAAAAATTACCTGAAAAAATGTAGGAACATTTTGTAATAGCCTGCAACTAACTGAAATCAGCCCAGTGTTTATGGCTTCTGAGAAACTAATAATTTCTTTAGACATGTAACTAGCAACAGAAAAATCTGCATTTATTGTTCTGGTTTTGGTAATCTTGCTCAAATTTGTAGTTTACATAAGAGATTCACTAAGCTTGTCTGCCAAATAGAAGCATTTCTCTCATGTCTGAAGCAAAAGGGAATTGAGGAAATCTGAGATAGGGTGCATTCAGCAAAGAGTATTTTATTCCCCTGTACCCTAAAGCACGACTAGATTATGGACATCTCTGTAAGGAAGCAATAAAGAAAATACAGAACTTCAGAGCTGATGGTGGAAAGAATGAGGTGAGGGATTCAATATCAACAGAAGAGCTCAAGTTCTTGTTTAGAAAGCTGTATGATGTTGCGCGGGGAGCCCCAGAATCACGACACGATTCACAGAAGGTTGGTCAGTGTTCCGCTTTAATCTACTCAGGCAGCTGTATTTATACCCTCGGTGACCGATCACGCATAGTTTATACTTTCGTATTGGTTAACACTGCATAGCCACGCTCTAACCCCGTATCCCGACAGGTTAAATGTCTCTGTCCAGGTGCCAAGGCGCTGACAGGGTGGTCTCCTACTTGCAAGTTCCGGCCAAGCTTTGATCTACGCAGGTGCTGTCGAGCTGTCCCCCATGTCCTTCCTGCCTAGAGCCTCAAGGGCACAATGCCCTTGAGGTTCACCTACGGTATTTCATCATCTTTCCTTGTAGCCTGAGCTGC
>NW_008603260.1:0-4034 GCF_000691845.1 Merops nubicus | reverse complement strand
AACAGTCTCGTCTGTTACAGATGTCTTTAACTAGATAATAATTATGATGTGACTTCAGAAACAGTACTTGACCGACTGCCCCTCCTAGACACTCTCACAGTTTTGTCAGATGATGAAATTGATGGTTATCAAGACCTTTTCTGGTTACCTTTTTAACTTCTCATACCTTTGTGTGACTCAGGCTTTGTCACTGACAAGATCTCAAGATATTGTCTTACTGAGTGGACTCCATAGCTATCCTGTGGCTGGCATCTGAAATCTGTGGAAGAAACACATATCTTACTGTATGTAGAATAAGCTTCTCAAACTTCTGATGTTTTGTACAACTTCTTTCCAGAAGTTCTTTTGGCTTTTGTAGTTTTGTAGTTCTTTTGTAGACCTTGGCTTTCTGGATTTATCTGAGAAAACAGGTGTACAGAAAAGCTTTCTGTAGAGTAAGAAAACCCTGTAGTTTTGCTTAAATGACAAACCACAAGAGCCATTTTAGAATACATAAATATATAGAAAAGCAGTACTACACAGGTTTCATGTTATTTAATCTCAGCCTGAGCAAGGTCCTGGTGTAGCTTCCCTCATCTTGAACCAGAAGAAAAGATCCTTCCCAAGAAAAGTCGTTACTATCTTATTGGACAGTTGGGCCATTTCTTGCTAATTCTTTGGTTGGGAAGCAATTCTAAAGCCACTTCTTAGATATGTCAGGCTATATCTGTTAAATCAGTTCTACTCAGTAAGAGGTAGGCAATTATATAGCACATGCATTTTTAAGTAAGGAACTATTGTCCTTTAACCCCTCAACTTGGTTACCTAACAATATATTTTCAACCAAAAAAAAAAAAAAGGTAACAAGTAAAATCAATATAAGAGTTCTTTTAAGATGAAAACTATATTAATTTTCCTCTTTCATAATCCTCCCTGCTGTCCTTGGCTTGTTCTGATTATAGTATTTATATATATACACTATCGAGTCTGTTTAGTTCAATTAAGAAGATGGTCTTTTTTTCTTTTCTGGTATAGTATTCTGAGGAGTCACTGAGCTGTGCTGACTGAAAGAGATGCAGAGTCAAGACAGTAGAATTGAGCAGCCACAAAGTTGAAGTAAGACAGAGAATTAAGACCTTTGCAAAGGTATTGGATTGACTCAGCCAGCTGCTGAAACCCAGGCTAAAGTGTGAGGATGTGTTTAAAAGCAGGTCAACAGTGTAAAACTAAAAGGTCATACACACAAAACCAACAGTGGTGTTCTGTCCCGGTTAGAAGGCAGAACTGTGTCCCACCTCCCTTATCCCTCAGTTTCCCAGATAGAGAGGTAAATAAGGAAGGCAGGGGTAATGAAAAACTTGCACCAAATTGAAGATTAACAAAATGAAATCTATTATTTAACAGGGATCAGAAAGGAAGAAGGGAAGGGGTTTAACAGGGTACAGAAAGGAAGAAGGGTAGGGGTTTAACAGGGAAGGGGGGTTGTAGGAATAACAAGGTAAGGAAGATTAAACTTCCAAATATACAAAACCCAAATGCTATGCTGAGGCTCCCCGGTGCTGGATCTCGCTGGATTGAGGTGGATTGAAGCTGGATGCACAATCCTTGGACGTGGATGGAGGCAGGGAAGAGTCTGTAGATCAGGCCCAGGTCTCCAAGATGGCCACGGCCACGTGTAGCACAGGGAGCAGCAGAGCAGCGTGTGCCCAGGTGCAAGGTCAAAGGAGCAGGAGGAAGAGAGAAGAGGAAGAGAGCAAGGCGTGCCTTTCTCCCCTTTTTATAGACCTTGGCAGGAAGTCCCGAAGACAGGAAAAGGGGAGTGGGAATAGGACAGGTGTACGCCCCTTTCATTCAGGCTTGTACCTGGTTTAGGGTTTCAGATCTCCACCCACCAGGGGCAGCAGGTTTCAAACCATTACAAGTGGTAAGTTGATAAAATAGAAATAGAGTTTGTAATTTCATGTACAATTCATAAGGCAAGAATTTGCAAAATTTTTTAAAGGAAAATACATCTATATATTAAGAGAAAATTACACATTTCAATAAAACTGCTTTGTGTGAACGCCCATTTGCTAGGCAGTCACTCAGAAACTTTTGAATATAGTTAAATCTATACAATAAAAGAAAGAAGCCTGCCACTGACTGGTCATCTATGGTGGGTATTTTTTATGGCATGTACACGTCCCCCTGCACCATAACCAAAAACAGATGTTGTTTATTCTTCACATCTTTCCTTGTTTGAACCTACAGTGAGTCTTTCCTTTTTATATGCCACTTTGAGCATCTCTAATAGTAGTGGTACTTACTACCCGTACATTGCAATATATACTGCATCTTCAGTTACACTAGCTTTAGGCACAGGCAGTGCACTAATCTGCTGGCACCTAAAATAAATCTACATTGTGTATTCTGTTCCCAAACAATACATAAGAGTGGTCATCTTCAAGCAACATGATAACGTTTTTTTATTAAAAGATTTTTTTTCATACCTAGTTTTATAAAAAAAAAAAGTTATTTTTTTTTTGCTTTACAAATGCTTCAGTCATCAACAGAACATCAAAATATGAAAGAGACAAAATGGGCTTTCAATTTAAAAGAGGCTGAGGTGTTTATTGAATTCTGAAGAAAGAATTTGTTATTTTCCAGTTTACACAAAGATATCTCAATTATCACCTTCTGTGCATCCAAGTTTTGATTCTTAATCCACAAAACACAACAAACATGTATTTGTTCAGCTACCTCATTTCAGGAGTGTGAAAAAGAGGAAGGGGGAGGCATGGGACCCACAGTAAGTCCTCAAAATGAAAGGCACTAAGACAACTTAAAACTAGACATTACTTCTACAAGATACAAAACTCCTTAAAACATAAGTAGAAGTGTAAATATAGCTTATATATTCCCTTCAGTTCCCGATTCCTGACACAGAACCTTTTTTTAACAAGTCCTCTGGAGAAGATGCTGATATAAAGGCATTTGTCAACTTTCTTTGTCACATTCTTTCATGCCTTGTATCAGTCAATTGGATATTTTCAAGTGACAACAAAACTAAAACACTGACATAAGCAGAGATGAGGAATGAGGAAAGCAAAAATATTGAATAATTTTGTAATATTGTATAACCATGGTTTAAATACACTGATTTTCTCTTCAAAACTTGAAAACTAGAAATAAAAAATTGCTTTAGCATTACTAAGGATGGAGTGTGACTTTTATATGTCCCTCTAATTCATTGATATAGCTGACAACACTTTCCATAAAAAGATTGCTCCAATTTGAACTAACAGTGATGAGAAACAAAGTGTTTGTGTTATTTTTGGTTTTTGTTTGTTTTGTTTTGTTGCTGTTGTCATTGTTTTTTGGCTGGGTTTTAGGCAGCATATAACTAAATAATGACTCCAGGCACAAAACAATAAGCTGGTCCTAAATTACAGCATACGGAACTGTGGAGTTTTCTTATTGCAGAAATTTCATATTTTATTAGTAAAACGTACTTTCAAGTCAGATTCAAGATAAATGAATGTGCCTTAGAACAGTGGGAAGAAATTAGCAAAGTGTTATCTTCCATCAGAAGGATCTGATAAGGGCTGAAAAAGTATTGTTAGTGTCAGGACACAGGATACTGATTACCCTGTAATGACTGTCCAAGATGGGGAAGGCTATAATGACTAAAGCGAAAACCAGTAAACACACACTTAGAGAAATATGTTCTTTGTTGTTATCTCTGCTGGTCAAGAGTAAAACAAAAAATACAAACAATCTGTGAATGCCAGGTACACATCTCTGTACCCTTGAGGATTTCTTTCATATTCCATAACCTAAATTTCTATGACATTCATAGTGCAATAACTATATCCTTTCAAAAAATGTCTGTGAATAACGTCTTGAATAAGCTGAGTATTTGGTACTCACCCTGTTCCTCATGGAAAATAAAGCAGACTCTCCAGATGTAGAACAAAAGGATCAAAAACCCTGCTTTGTTTTCCTGTCAATGTGTTGATCAGACCAAACTGTCAAAATATAAGTTAAGGTACCACAGAATCAAAGAATCACAGAAT
>NW_008603259.1:0-12304 GCF_000691845.1 Merops nubicus | reverse complement strand
CGGCTGGCCAGGCCTGAGGCGTTTGCCCCGAGCCGTGCCGGCGCAGGGCCCTGGGGCGCGTGGAGCCTGCAGATGGAGCTGTTTAATTGTTAAAATGACTCCTCCTCCTCACCACAGCCACCACAGGCTTTGCCTTGGCAGGAGCAGCACTCGCACCACAGAGCTGCAGCCGCTCAGGGTGTGGTCCAGGGCCGGGTCACTCGCTGGGCAACAAGAGTGGGAGATCACCCTTTGGTGTGACAATGCGGTTCCCTCTTACTGCTCCCCTCAACAGGGGAAAAAACAGTAATACCATGAAAAGGCCAACACCTGCTGACATGGTGTGAGCACAACTCCCCTGATTCAGCTGGAGGGGGTTGCACCTTTGCAGATAACAAGACAGAGTGTTATTTTAGAGGCTTTCAGATGAGGTTTTAGGTTCCCTCCTGGGTGTTTGCAGATCTGGACACTAAATCCTGATATACTCCCCTGTTGATGAGAAGAAGACCATAAACAAGGATGGCCACAAAAGTAGAAGAGATTAATTAGTTTACATAAAAACTCCAAATTTGTAAAAGTTCAACACACCCAGCAATACCAATTTCTTCTGCAAATTTCCCAGATCCTTCTTGACTCTCTAGTCACTGAACAGTAACTTTAAAACCTAGACTAGTTCATTCCCTTCTGTGGGAAGACAGACACCACATGCTTGAAAATGATCTCTTGAACTCTAACTTGGTTCCTTGTTCTGTTCTTGGGACAGAGCCAAGCCATGTGCTGTACCAATCATCCATCACCTACCAGAGGTGCACAGGACAGGGCGTGCTAAGGACTCTCACAAATTTCAGAGCATACATTTCCAGCCTCTTTCACCGGGGCTCTGTACCTTTAAAAGCAGTTCTTCCACTGCAGTGCTTTTCTGCGGCCTTTTAGGGAGTGGGGAAGAGGAGGAGAGAGCAGGCAGAATAGGTGGGGAAGGGAAAGGAACGCAAAAAAAAACCCAGCAGCATTTGATATCAAAAGCCTGCCAAGCTGAGGAAGGAGAAAATGAAGTGGAATGAGGAAGAGGACAGAAAAGTCCTGCAGGGTGAGACAAGGAGACTTAGAGGTCAACTCTAATAAAGACATGTCAAAATTTCAAGTGCTTCCTGGCATTTTTAAATTTATTTGCAGACACATTTTCATTCTTTCTTTGTGGGACCTATGGAAGAAATAATCTGCTAAACAGAAAGCTGCATTTGGTATCTATGACAAGGCTTCTCAAACCCAGCTGAGGTGAGGATCTCTCAGACTAGCACACCAGTCCCTCTGCTTTGGAGGTCTTCTTGATATTTCCTACAAAGTTGTTGTATCTGCTGCAGCTCAGCAGATCATCCCTTCTCACTGACCACAAGTATAATCCCTCCCCACCCTGGAAGAATGGGCTTCTTCTGGCAGCAAAAGAAATTTAAGGACCTCTGATCCCTTACACTGGAAGTACTGCATCACTGTCAATTAGCCATCCTCTTTTTAACACTTTGCTGCCTTGCCTTTTGAACCCTGCCCCTTTGTATGCACCCCAAGAGGTCATGACCCAAAATCTGAGGAACAACTGAGTAGCACAACCATAGCATTAATGTTACTGCAAAAGAGTTTTTTTTAAACCTCACTGAAATCTTGCCTAAGACATGACTATCCTCTGAAGTAGACAACAATCCAGACTAGATATGGACTGAGACATTGCACCAAGATGTGGTACAATGATAAGTTTGTCATCAATTAAATAAGTGCATCTTAAAAACTTACCACCTGCCAGCTGGCCAAAAGCATTAGCTTAATGTAATCCAACTGTAAAGTAAAAATAGTTTCATTTAAGCTACCAGCTTTGTCCTCCTTTGTCCCTCTTGATCTTGATCCCACGGTTCATTCTGTGGGATTCATCCAGCATTAGCAGAGATGCAGAAATCTATTGCTGAGTTAATCCATTGTTGAGATGAATAAATTTTACAGCCATTAAGAACCTCAGAAGATCCTAATTCCTCCTCTGACAGCTATCAGGAGATGATGTAAAGTATGCATCAACTTAGCTAGTTATGCGATAGTGTGAAGCTGACACACAAGCACTTTCCATGTAATGATGAATGATGAAAATGTAGCTTGGATCTTGACACTACCAGAGAAAAAAAATAGTTCTACTTCAGGCCAGGAATTCATTTTTTTCTGCAACAGGGAGAGTGCCAAACATGTTTGCATTATCACTAAAAATGCCTCTCTACAAACGTAGGAGGGTTTTCAATTCACATACTTTTCCCTCAGTGACAGAGAAAGTCTCCAGGGGCTTCAAACCCAGAGCTGGCTGGATTTCACTTATCTCCATTGCCCTCTACTTACTGTCCTCTCTGAAAGGTTTTATTTTCTCTCCTCACACTGCCAGATTGACCAAAAATACTTTTTTGAGGCCTTTGTGGAGGAAGTAAGTGTGCAGCACCCCAGGTTAAAGCAATGAGGCTATATGAAATCAGTGTAGCTGAAGGAATGAGTTATCAGTAAGGTAAAAGCATTAATGGCAACGGGCAAAATGTTCCTCTACTGAAATTTTAGGATTCCTAGGAGTTCCCAGAAAGATTTTTTTTTTTTGGCACAACACTATTCATTATCTTTTTTTATTAGTACCACTTTCTGGAAGGAATTCTGAAATAATTTCTAGTAAAAGTGGTGAGGTGACATATCATGATGAGAACAGAATGTTTATGTGAGAAAGCTCACCCACATTCATAAAAGGTGCTCAGATAAAGATCATACATAGTCAAATCCAAAAACATGCCTTTAGAAATAAAAAATTTATCCTTACTACCCTCCTACTGAAAAAAATAAAAAATATTTGATGGCCTGGAATCCTTGGGCAATGATAATATTTTGGGGAAAATGGTAGATAACAAAGTCACTACAAGTTCCAAGGGCAGTAGGGTGACGGGGAGCATAGACATAGTGGCATGAACACTGGATAACAAAACCAAGCATGAAGGTGGTGTTCCCCTCTTGAAGTACAGCGTGGTAAGGCCACCCCAAACCAACAACTGCCTGTTTCTCTGCCAGTAAATGACAAGCACCCTGCACTACCTGCTAGCACTGAGGATGTATGGCATGAAATAGTCCATATCCATGCCTGTAAACCCTCTTAATTTCTAAACCACAGTGGCTGCAGATGAGCTGCCTGTCGGGAATGGCTGCTGGCTTCTGCTAACCCAAAACTGTGCTCAGACATTGTCTGGCCTGAGCCAATCTGTCTCGCTGATCCTGGCCAAACCCACTCCAAAGCCTGTGCTAACAATTTAACACCGGGGGCAATCAAGTTCAAGCACCCAGAAATGTTTCCTGTTTAATTTACTATTCTAGATGTAGCCAGTGTGTCTAGGCTTGATAGATGCATTGGGAGCACAATGTTGAAAAATGGGAAAAGGCTCAAAAGAGGGCCACAAAAGCAATTTGTTGTCTATAAAACTTAGTGAGATGTGCAAAGAGCTCTATTTATTAACTTTATTTAAGGGACCACAAGGTGTTGATCATGAACTATAAGAACCCTTGTAAGAAAAATATTTCCTGTAGGCAATTACCCTATGCTCCAGGAGTTAAAAAAACTATGCTGATATCCAGGAGCTAGATAAATTCAAGCTGTAAACAAGGCACATTTTTAAGCATTAGGAGAATTAACTATGGAACAAATTAACAACTGCTCTGATGGATTCTTCATCATGTGTAATCCTTAATTTTATCTGTTTCTAAAAACATATCTTGTGGATATAACAGATGCTTGGGGGCTCATAAGGGACAAGTATCTGAGTATTCAACTTCTATTCTACAAAAAGGCAGTCTAGATTATTGTACTGGTACCTTCTGATCTTGAATCTATGATTTGATGAGAAAGACACTGTCAATACCTCTGAAGTGTAAGTGGGCAGAATTCTTGCTAGATCTATTAAAAGAAAAAAAAAGAAAAATATTAGATGTGTTGTTGTAATCTAAGCAACAAGAACAATTTAGGCAAAAAAAAACTCCTGTCCCTTATTGCTGCCAGTCACTAGCTAGAATAAAACTTCTGAAATGCAGAAGTCTTTCTTGACAGAGCTGTGCAGAAATTACCTGGTCTTATCAGTATGAACCTTCTGCATCTGCCCTTTCCAGCTGTCTGAAGAAAGCTTGGCCCACTCTATCTGGCACCTGCACTTCACTGAGAGCACTGGAATTTCTGTGCCAAGGACTTTTACAGAATTTTTGCCCAAGGGATGTTTGCATATCCCAAGGCAGCACAAACACAGCATGAGCTAATTAGCACACTCTACCTTACCCTCAGATGTAAAAATATAACCAGGATCCATATTATTGTTGTACAAACACAACAATAGCTGATCTTGGTATAAGTTTTCTGCTTGGATAAGAAACCAGAGGCACAGACAGATGGATTTCCTTACAACATCAGTTTATTCATGAGGCAAAGGTACGGAGGGCAATTCACTGAAGGGAGTTAAGAGCAGAGCTCCAATGCAGCCCTTTTCTTTTCAGGGACTGTCTTCCCCCTAACATGAAGGGAAACAGATGGAGAGATTTTTGGGCCAGTGACCACCTCCCATTTTCTTGGGTAGCTGTGGAAATAAAGTTACAGGCATTCTGTGTTGTCCTTTCCCAGGTCCTCCTCCCTGACCTATGAGACAACCTGTGATGATGGCAAAGGAAAGCCCACACCCCCACCTGTCCCATGACTCAGGTGAGATGTGGATATATGTTCCACTGTTCAGGTAACTTCTGCTCCCATTCAGAAACACAACCAAAACCAAGCACCTGTCAGAGACACCACAGGGTCCCATCCAGCCTCTTTGCAAAGCATAATCTTTCTTGCTAGCTCCTCATGCAGCACCTTGAGCATTGGCTTTTTGGGACATGAAGTCTGAGGGCTGTCTTGGGTCACTGAGCTGCCAGCCAGACCCAGGTGCCTTCACTGTTTGCAAACAGTGGAGCTGCAAATAAAAGGTATTTGCAGCTGATTTTGCCATGCTAAGACATTGATGGAATGCTCAAAGCACCTATGTGTTTTAAAGAGTTCTGCAATCATCTTTGCTTTCCAATCCATTAACAGCAGACATTGAGGTAATGTTATAAACTAGGTATTGATCTCCAGAATTATTTGGAGCAGCAAAATGGAAACATGAATGAGTAACAGCTGAAAACAGGTTAGCAAAAAGAAGTTTCTTAGGTGATTTCCAGAGGAAAGCCTAGAAGAAATACAGTTCATATCCAAAAACCTTAAGATCTAAGCCCAGTCACAGAGTGCAGGAGGCAGCAGCAGCAGATTACACTTCCACAAATGAAAAGTGAGAGAAAAAAAGCCTCTGGAAAAGATACAGAAGAGACATTTACAATATATGTAGTAACACCACAGTCAGTGGATTAAAGGAATGCCACTTCAGCCGTTTCCCCTGCAAGAAAAGGTGACAGCACGCAGAGGAAGAAATGGTTGAAGCTGGTTCTCCTGCTGAGAAACCACAGTGACACTGAGGCACGGGGAGTACATGCCCAGATGCAGTCGGTCAAATCAGCACTTCAAAGCATTGTACCTTCTGCCCTCGCCAGAGGGGCTGAGTTCCACAACACATCAAACAGACTTACAGCCCCTTGCCCCCCTCCCAGTTATGCAGCAATAAAGCAATATAGTCCAAATGAACTTTTCCTCACAGTAAAGAATTTGCCTCCCTGTGAGCCTTTGCTGAGAAGATACCTCACTGCAAGACACACATCTCTTCACATAGACTAGTCATTTATTCCACTACCCAAATTACCTCCACACCAGGAAGGAAGGAAAAATCCCTGCATATACCTGTTTTTTGCATGCTTGGATTATATTAATTTGGTTATTGCTATTCCTCAGTTTGAAGCAACATCTCTCTGGGAGGAAAGGTGTCTGTGATACTCCATCTTGGCTCTGCATGCTACTTGTGTATATACCCTCTGTCTGACACCTCATAACAATGACAAACCCAACCCGTCACCTCCCATTGACTGAAAGGACTTTAATGCTGTAAATAACTTTTTTAAAACAAGATTCCTCTGAATGTTTACATTTCCTGTTGTTGGAAGGTGTCAGGTTAATACTGCATTTAGAATAACAAAAAGCCACCTCAGATGACAAATTTTTATTGCACGGAACTAATCCAGGATTTATCCTCACATGTATTTATGACTTTTGTAGCTGAGTGTAATCTGCTCAGTCGGTAACTGAATATCTTAGGTCATACACAGAGACATTGTACACTTTGTACTGTGTGATTTATACTATATAGGTTGTCTTAATTTTGTTTCTTATTCCTTTTTCCTGTTGCATTAGGTGTCTTGGGATTGCTTGATGCCTTCAGTGATGTATTACAGAGCAAATTTTATCTGATATTTTCTAGGTAGCTATTTAGATAAAATAAAACATATACTGGACAATAAGGAATTAACCTCTCAGCGTTAACTTACCATGAAATGGTTGATATTTACTAGGACCACAAACTGCTTCCTAGAGACCTCATGCACCCAGGTGAGATTTCCTAATCTACTCTTCTCAGTAAATAGCCATTAAAGCACCCTCATCCCACATGGTGCAGTAGAAATAATGGAAACTTTGCAGCATGTTTTTAATTGCATTTTTACCATAAATTCCTAATACACAATGAATCCAACTGAAAAATATGAAATTACTAGTGTGTCAGTTGAGAAACAAGCTCCATCAGCCAAGGCAGCATGAGTCAGTGTCAGAGGAACTTCAGCTCTTCCCTGGGGAGCTCCACATCGGCACAGGGCACCAAACTTCACAGCTCTCTCAAGAAGTATTTTACCTGCATACAGCAGCACAAATGGGTGGACAAACATCTGTATTCCTCCAAATCCTCACCCTCTTCCAGGATACGTTACAAGCATTTCAACCTATCAGCCACACAGCTTCTTCAATGTATCTTTCAGATGGTCACACACCACAGAAGTTGCATGTTTTGCTGTAGGCATTGCTGTAGGTGTTGACAACAACCTCCATGGACATCAAGAGCACCCTCCCACTGTCACACCCAGCCAGGCACCACTGCTGCCCCACTCTCCCCACCAGCCTGCAGCAATCCCAGTGGTGTGTTGGTGCCGGGAGAGCTATTGACTACACTGCCTGAAACCCAACTGGAAAAGATGGTGTTTGCATGTTTGTGGCACCTCGGGGGATTCCAAGTCAACCTCAGCTTAGCAGTTAAAAGAACAGGGTTTTAACAGTCTCTCATCCCCACAATTTGAGGCAAGCTTGTGAATATCTGTGTGTTTGAGGCTGAGATTATTTATTGGCTTAAGTGTCTTTCCCAAGAGGACCGGGTAAAGAAACTTTGATGGGGCAGTACGTTCTTGAACTATGCAACATTTCATTTTATTCATTTATTGTATTCATAAATAAAAATGCCTCATTAACTGCACAAATGAATTTCCCCTTCAATTATGTTTACTTTTTATTACATATTTGAACATAGAAAAACAAGTAAGCAGTGACATAACATATTGTACTCTGCTGAACTCTGTATTTATCAAAAATATTTTTTTTCCAAAGTCATTCTTTGTGAAGCCTTAAAACATTCAGGTTTATTCCTTTTCAGAAGCAAATCAGATTTCAAAGTCTTCAGCAGAGAGGAACATCCATCCTTCTAACTGCTAGTAATATAAATTCTGAAAATACAGGACTATTACTCATGAGAGAGCTCTCTTAGTTCTGTAGAAATGAAGGAAATAATTTGCAAAAACACACAGCCCCGTGTCTTAAAAAGTCTGTGAGTACATAAGATAATAGACCCATTCTGGGGGAAGATTCTACTTGCACATATTGGTGTTTCTGGCTGGTACCTTGAGAACAATGGAGCAAGAGGGTGGAATGGGGGCAAAATTTTCCACAGATCTCAGGATAATTTCTTCTGAGTATTTCCAATATTGTCGTAGACTTGATCAGTTGAAGATATGGAAGAGGCCACACTTGTAGGGAGAGATAATCTCATTTGCTATAACTTTTGCAGTTAGATCACTAGATTTGTTGTGACAACGTTCTCAGGAAAACTCAGGTAACTCTTTCAGGGTGTTGTTTTCCAAGTGTGAGAGTGTGAGTCTCTATTACACCTCTTCTATGGACAGAGACTGAGCTGTGGGGGGCAAATGACTTGTTAAGGATGCTGCAGTGAGTCACTGGAAGGGCTGTCAGCACCCCGACCTCCCTCCTGCCTGCTGGTTTAGCAGAAGCCTTTACTGACATGCTCATAAAATTAAAACTTACTGCCTCATTCTTTCAAGTAGTTACAGACAAACTAAATTTCAGGCACAGGAGTGGTCCCATTAAAACCAATATGCATACTTGCATGCTTCGTGTTCAACATCTTTTTCCCAGAAGCTCAAAATAAGTCCAGACATCAAATCCAAGTTTAAGAGACCATGCTCAGAGCAGTGTCACTAACATCTATGACTGTTTCTCTGGACATGCATGATTGTTTCTCTGGACATGTATGACTGTTTCTTTGGACATCTGTGACTGTTTCTCTGCTCTGTGATGGCTGCCACACGATCTGCTGACAGGCTCTGAAGCCCTGCCGTTAGCCAAAATGATGTTACTTGGGGGTGCCTCTCTCCTGGATGTTTGAAGAGGGATTGCTATCGTGCAAGGGGAGGCAAGGGCTCCACGGCACAACAGGACAGTGGGATTTGCCCTTCTATCCCTGGAGCAAGCAGAAGCCCCACTTCACCAGATCTGGAGCCTGTTGCCAAAGGTATCAACCACTGAAGCTTTCTGTGGAAGTCATGGGAGCTGTGGGTTTGAGTATGGTGATGGCATATGCTTGAACACATCTGCCTGCATTTCTTATGTTTCTGGCTAGCTATTTCCTGCATGGGCTGTTATTTAAAATAACTGATAGAGATTTTAGACCTATAAAGCTTTTTGTTTGGTTGGTTGGTTTTTGGTTGGTTGGTTGGTTGGTTGTTTTTTTTTACTTAAATCTAAATACATGCAATAGACTATTACATTATGTTTAATACAGAAGTAGAAAAAGAAAACACATTTACACATTTAAAAGCATCTACTGTGCACCATTACTGATTATTTTTCAAACTTAGACATTAGGAGTCAAATTTTCCTCAGGTGAACCTGACTGGTAGTTAATGAAACTCCAGCCATTTTGGTTGTGTAAGTCTAAACGCATTCATGAAACTCAAATGTTAAGGTACAAATTCTTCTGTGCCTATGAGCCTCCCCAGGGAAAAAAACAGAGATATTTCTTCATATCTGAGTCAGAAGGAACTGGTGGTTAAAATTCAGATGGACACAATCTATGCTGCCTTATGCCCTAAAGTTTGCAGGAATTTCTGCACTTAGTGTACAACATGGTAGTGGAAAGGTTTCTATCTGTTCTCTTTCTTTACAGACTGAGGACAGTAGAGCTAAATTCACAAGCCAAATCCACCTATCCATTTGCACTATTTTTTCTGCTAAAGTTATTTTTTCTGACAGTTTTAAATTTTGCTACAAATAAAATTGACTTGAAACTCAGAGTTTTATTCATGTTGAACTCTTTTTCATGCCCAACCCACTGATTTAAAGCAGTTTGGATATAGCTTTATTAGCATTCTATAAATTACTTTGTTGTGTAGCAGACTGCGAAAGGATCAGTCTGAAGGATGCATTAATAATAACGAAGTTGATGGTGTGATGTGCTAAAAGGTGCTTTAAGCAGTGCTACTGGAGGTAATTAGAATTAGCGCTAAGCGTTTAAAGGTCCCAGCATGTGTTTTGTAAGAGTAGAAATGTTAACCCTAGTGTCTTGGCCGGCTTCCAGCACAAGCAATTACATTCTTCCCACAGCAGTTAGCAATCCCTTGTTGCTTCAATTAGATAGGGTGTTCTTCAGTTTCTCTGTGAGCTGTTGAGCTGCGTTGCCGGCGCTGCTGCGTGGCTGCTGGGTTCCAGCCGAGAGGTCCCAGCCTTTTAGTTATGAATGAAGTGTTGCCTGCTTGTAAAAGGCTTCTGGAGAGTAGTCTCAGAGCACTGCATAAATCAATAAACAACAGACACACTCGATATTGTACACTGGCTTGAGGGCAGGAGGAAAAAAAAAAAACCCAAAAGGGAGGAATGGTACTGGCAGAAGGATAACACGAGGATATGAATAAAACATGTGCCCCTAGCCCCATGCAGGGTACACAGCAGGGGGAAGGGGCAAAGGGGAACAGTGGGCTTGGTCCTGCAGGAGGAAAACAAATAAAGTCCAGGAAAATGGATTTTAATTGAATCTACCACATAATAGCCAAAGAGAGCTTACTCCCGCTAATTTTTAGGCATGGAAGTAAGGACAGCTTGTCCCCAGATTCCTTCTGTAATGAATGACAAGGAGGAGAGAGCTTCAAAAAAGCAACATGACCAATACCAATTCCTCGTGTTTCTACAAGATTTCTTACATTGATTGATTTCTTACATCGGTAGTCACAACCTTGCTATAATTCTTAAAATCCTTCGTAGCTGCAGTTCAATAGGATGATCCTCAAATTCCAAAGAACTGTGTGAAGAAAACTTCCCACAAACTAAAAAGTTCTTGAATATCCATTCTATATCCCAGGAGTGATGTACAGCAAAATAATAATGTGACTAGATCCCAAGAAAATTCTAGTCAGACAACTATTATTTGTAACTAGGATGAGAATGAGTAGAAAGGACAGGATGTTAGGGACAAAATGGCAACAAATAATCCATTTTGTCTTGGCAACCTGGATCACCCTACTGAGTTAACCTGAACTCTTGTCCTCTACTCATCTTTTTTCTACTTTTCTTATTCCTTTTTTTTTGTGTGTGTGTGTAACATTGGAATTCCATAAAGAGAAAGATCCAGTTGCAGTTTTGTGGTGTATGTAGAAGGGGAAGAGAAGCACTACCAGCACTTCATCCGTGAGGTCTAGATTATTTCTAGCAGGGTGGTAGCAAGGGAGTCACAAGTTGTTTTTTTCCTAAAACTTCATGTTTTTGCAGGAAAGCTGCTTATATGCCTATACAACCAACCCCGTTCCCACTATCTGGTGTTTATCTGTCTCTTTTCCCCTCATACTTCACATCCTCATTGGAAGGTTTTGAATCTTCTGGGTAAAATGTTCCTTCCCCCCCATCCTCACCAAAGCCACCTGGCTAACTGCCCCCTCCCGAGTTAGAGTTGAAGGGTGAAAAACTGAGCTACAGGAATAGGACCTTGACCTTCATGTTGTTGCTTCCTCTTAATAGAAATATTCCTGAGGGGACTTCTGAAGAGGTGGTATTCACCTGAGGTGTGTTTGACATGTATCAGACTGTGGCATGAACCCTTCAGTCCATGAGAGGCACATCTGTCATGTTCAGCTGAAGCCTTCAGACAGTCATAGTGATACAGGTTCACAATGCAGGTGTCTGTTGACCTCACAAGACAAGCAGTGGGATCCTGACACAGAATTAGATGCCACTCTGAAATATAAATTCTGAAATATTAACTTCTATGCAGGAAAATCCCCTTTATCTCATCTTTGTGTTTTGAAGACTTCCTTTATGATTCTATTAATTTCATCTTCATGAAACTTCTTAGGGCTGTTCAGTGAATTACAGACCAAGATTTGTAACCCGATGAACAGACTGTGCCAGCTATGACCACATTTTATTGCTTGGTGATCTAATTTTTAGTTGGGCCTTATATTTGCATTCTACCTCAGATACTGGGCATGACCCATCAAGCATCTTTGTCTTATGATCTAGCTGTGAGCCATTGCCACAACCACCCATTAAGTATTATAACATCATCCGAAGGCAAAAACTGCTACAGAGGACAAGCAGATCTCAGGAAATGAAGTGTCATCCAGAGAAAGGAGGGCAAATGATGGAGAGCAATACTCCAGTTTATTTATATCTTCTAGTGACTCAGACAAGATGAAAATGGTTTGCAACAGGCCTGATTCCTCCTCATCTTCTGAGAGGAATAAATAGGTCTTAGAAATGTCTTTCACTTCATTCCTATAGTTGGAGAAATAGGGCTTTATTTGGGACCTGAGGACAATGGAGGGAAGCATAAATGCAGAAAGAACAGGACACTGATTGTAACATATCCCAGATGTCCATTTTTCTGTTCAGTAATTACAGGAAAGACGAAGCGTTATGCTCTGGTCATTAGAATTTTGAATGGTGTAGAATAAATGGTAGATCATGTCTACAGCCCCAAAGATATGTTCTCCAAATGGTGCCTGTTCTATACCTGACAGAGAAAGGAGATAAAGTCACTTTAAATTTAGATAATAGTGA
>NW_008603258.1:0-3867 GCF_000691845.1 Merops nubicus | reverse complement strand
AGCCTGACCCGGTGCCCCTTCGGTCCCAGATTGTGACAGTGAGATTCATCCTAACTGAAATCAATAGAGCTATACAGGGCACTAAACTGATAAGGATGTTTAAAATTTTCTAGACTATCTTCTACAGCCCAGTGTGCCCATTGTCTTTAGAACACTAACTAAAAAAACACCACGTTTCACATACATATCCTGTAGCAAGGTTACATATGCATTTTTATGGAAGATGAAATAACTGAAAAGTACCATAAAAATTTGCAACTATTCATAACTCAAGACCAAATTAGCAGCATAGTCATATTTATGCAGTTGCCTTATGCATCCAGACCATCTAGATTTTATACCAATCCTTGTATGTTCCAATGTGTTGCATGTATACATCCTATATAGAATCTTAATAGTAAAAGAAAATTTAAGGAAAAAAAAAGGAAGTGTTATTGTAACAAGAATATTTACATGACAAAAATATTGCTAGGGGTAATTCAGATATTTAGATGGTAGAAATTCTGTCTCCTGCTACATATTCCAGGGGTTCCTTTTATAAAAAGCATGAGTAAGAATTCCCTCCACAGTCATTAATATAATAAAGTGAGCTAACAAAGTATCCAATGTAGAAAAGCTTTTGAAAGAAATATCTGTTCAAAAAATAACAGAAAAAAGGTAAAAATATTCTTTAAACTTTTTTTCTTCAAATAAGAAAGGCACATTACAGTCTGGTTTACAATCATTACTGAGATGAAACAGTAAAAAAAAAAAGCAAACAAAAAACTCCATGACATTTCTAATGGTAGCCCACAGGAAAACTCAAGAAAGCTAAACTGAATTAAAATAGCATTAGTAGAGCCCTGGCCACGTGCATGCTTACAAGGAAGTTAGAAATACTAAGTCACATAAACAACAACCTAACCAATAGAAAATTTATAGAAATTCCACTCTGCTTTTGCTGCAAAGCTATAAGCCAAGCAAAAGAGACACACTTCTCTTACTGCAGTTCAAAGCAAGTGAAAGCACCTCAGTTCAAAACACAGAGTCAAATATCCTTGTACACCTAAGACTGAAGTTACAAACAATCCAGTAAGACTTTAAGTCCATGATCCCAGACGTCTAAAGTGTTTTTTAAAATTTAACATCACAGCACAATTAAATACAAGTTTCAGCCCTAAACCTTTCAGTATCTACAAAATTATCATTCTTTTTCATCTACCTTGAGAATCTTAATTCCAGTAGACAGCTTCAAACAACAAGTTGACTCCATTCCAAAAAAAAAAAAATACCATTGCAATCAATTTCTTTCACCATTCACTATCATTGTCCAACTGATTGCACCTGTAAACAAGGCCTTCTAATTCCATCCAGTTACTCCTGAGCCAAATAAGGTACATAGAATTACAGTATATCTCTAGAATAAAAATCTCCAGAGTTGGACAAAAAGAACAAACAGTGTGAAGAAGCATTTTTTTCCCTTGATACAGTGTTTTGTCAATCATTCTCAGTGTTAAGATAAAAGGAAGTGCTTTCTTCACTCGATTAATACAATTTTTCTATTCAGTTCTGGTATGGGGACATGAAGGTAGAGAAGTTCTTACATTTCTGATCCTTTCTAAAATCAAGGACAAAGCAAGTTACAGGAAAAATTATTCTGCCAATAAGCAGAATGACAATAATTGTTTCCTCAGATGCTAGCTCTCAGTTTGAAATGATCAGAAGCCCTGTTTTGTTTTATTTCCCCAACGTTGGTACAAAAGCATGAAAGACAACATGAAGAATAAAATTATTGATACCTCCCTAGGGATCAGCTCCACTCAAAGAGACTGGTAAAATTGCCCATAGAGAAAAAGAAGTACAAAAAGCAACAAAGAATGGAATGGAAAAAAAATGAAAAAGTGCAAAAAGTCAAATATGGATAAAATGTATTCTTGCCACAGAGAGACAATAATTTTAAGTACTCACTGATGGGAAGGTAAATCATGTCCTTTGTATTGAGCACAATTATTGCTGGCACCAAAAAGATAATTTATTGCTAGTAAAACAGACAATTGCAGGAAAATAAAGCCTCAACATCTATAGAGATGATATTCAAATGAAATCTAGAGATTTCTCATTAATCAAGGTCCCACAAAAATGCACATATTCAGCCATGTTTGTAGCAGACATTTCACTAAGTGTCTGTCTTTTAAATTTGTATGCACAGACACACAGACTTCCTTAAGACCCTGAGATCCATTGACAGTTGTTTTAAAAAGAAGGTAAAGAAAAGCACCTGACACAGGTAATATTCAACTGTGTACTGCACGTGAAAGTGGGGTTATGATTTCTGTATAGAATTGGAAATCAGATAATTTTCTGACAAGGTAATGGTCATTTCCTGACCAGAAAAGTGTGAATTGAATGAATGACAGTAGTAGGCTATGGTTACATCTGTCTTTTAAATAACACAGTCATTTTTTATGCTATGTGCTAAGCTGTCTCAATATGCCAGAGAAATGTGTATACAACAAAAACAAGGTGGTGGTAAAATTGTCCCCAGAGTAATGAGTACAATTCTATTTCACATTTATTATAAGATCATTTTCTTTTAGAAACCTGTTATCATCAGACCTTTCAGTATTTAAATTTCATTTTAGCTGCGGAATCGTTTCACGGTGGAGATAAACTCAAATCAAAAGTGCTCAGTGCTTCAAAATGGTTGACTTGAGGGTTTTTCTTATCTTTACCTGTATTATGAATCCCAGTCAGCTTTTAAAAAAAGAAAACCAGAACACGTCTGAAGAACTAAATGTATTTAGAAATAGAAATAAAGAAGCAATTCTTGTTTATAATGTATGATTTACTGTGTTAATAACAGGAAACTTTACGCCATTATGCATTTCCATCCAAGAAATCATAATATGAAGAGGACCAAATAAGTATTGTCTCTTTATGGATCAGAATGCTTTTGTTTCTTTTTTTTTTAATGAGTTCATGTCTAATAATTGTGATTTAGTTCCTAAATATGCAACCATCATTTCAGGTGAATCTATCTCTGACTCTTCCTTCTGCTCTCTCCCAAACAGAAGTTCCATGTGGAAGCCATTAGGGAGCTGGGATTTTTGAAAACAAACAAAACAAAACAAAACAAAAAAAAACAACAAAAAAAAAAAGAAACAAATGAAAAAAGCAGCCTCTTTTGCTCATAGCAATAGTCACAATGTGTTCATTCTTCCAAACAAAGGGATGGTAGTTGCCCTGAGGAGTTCATGTGTCAAGAGCAGACAGAAACTGGGGAGAGGACAGGCTGTGGAGTACCCTTATATCAGCTAACTACAAACATTCTGGACACTGAAATCTAACAATCTAAGGTTAAGTTCATCCTTTACTCAGACTAGGTTTAAGGCTAAAATTTGACTCACTGAGATGACTGATTTGCCAGTCATTCAACTGGAGATGCAGGCCTCATATAGGCCATGGTAGGTAATACCCCCAGAATTAATACTGACACCATCCTTGGAGTTTTATCTGTCTTCCTCAGCATTTCTGGGTGCTGGGCAGATTCTGTTCTCTGATGAAAGTATATACTGTTGACTCTCCCTTAGATGGAAACGGAGGAAAGTTTCAGCTAGTCCTTCTCTAAGCCAAGACGCAAACATCAGCAGCTCCTATATGCTGAATCCAGAGTCCAAATTACAGCAATGGACTTTTTTCTCTCCTAAAAGGCAGCACCAATCAGCAGTCATCATAGTATCTACAGATGTCTGTCACCTTCCATTAAATAATTCATTCTCATCTCATCCATAAACTTACACATAGGAGCAGTCAATAGCAGTTTACTGTGTTGTCCTTCAGGCTGCAGATTCACAATAGGACGGCTTTCATAGAATCATAGAATCATAG
>NW_008603257.1:0-15357 GCF_000691845.1 Merops nubicus | reverse complement strand
CTCTTCCATCCTAAAGGATTATATGATTCTATTAATGTCTTCTTGCTTATTTTAACTCATCATTGAATCTGTCTGGTTTCTTACCTCAACAAATGGACAAACATGACCTTTGTATTCCTAGCAGTGGCTCTACAGACCACACAAGATCCACAGACTGAGGCTTCACAAACCTCATGATCTAGAACCTTAATGATGGCCAAGTTTGTTGTCCTTCACAGCACATGCATGTTACTGTGTCAGCTGGTGCTATACCTACTTGCCTGCAGATGAAAATTTGGGCCTTTATTTCAGTATCATGCTAAGGCTTTTACAAACCAACAGGGTTACACATGTATAATGTGTGTTAGCACACTACTGAGCATTACCAAAACCTGGAACAACACTGTTTCACTAGTGGCCTGGTTTTTAAAGCTACTGAAAATCTGCTTGGCTTGGGTTGATGTAGACTTCAGAGCACCAACACACTCTTCCAGTGAATCCTGTAGAGTGCACTGTGTGTGCTGTTTAGTGCAAAGCACCACGGGTGTTGTTGAAGAGAAGTGATTTGCTGCAGTGCTGGTACATGCATTACAGCACTGGTAGGCGTTACGGCAGCTTTTCTCCAGTGGTGAGAGCTTTGTCACACTGCATCAGCATTAGGGCCTGGAAGGCAGCATTCACTGATGCATGCTCCCATTGGAACTAACAGCTTTTCCACAGAATGATGTATTTGGACTTGCAGTCATGAAAACCAGCACATGATTTCTCAACAGCTCGCTCCCTTCTACAGAAATGGTCTGCTCAATAGCCACCAGGGCTACGAGCGGCAGCGTTGCTCACTTAGCACCCTGATAACAAGGGAAGATGTCCCTCTTTGTTTAAGCACTGTTCCTCTTCCTGTTTGTAGGTTGTTACAGGTCTAAATTCTCTTTTCTGGCCTTCCAGGTCCCGTTGTAACACACGACATTACCAGCTATCATACAATGTTTCTTTTGGCAATTTTAGGAGGGATGGCTCTCATACTTTTAGTCTTGCTGTGTCTGCTTTTGTATTATTGCAGGTAAGATTCACCATCCTGGTTGCTTCCTTTATGACGGAAAGACAAAGTTTTTTTGGGCTTATGAAATTAAAAGCTTTTGCATTGAAATATTTTTACTTTGGGGGGGGGGGGAAAACAAAAGCAAGCAAGCACTTTAAGAAGGAAGAAACAGTGAGAGCAAATGTCATATATTCCTGGTTACATGCAGCATATACAATCCCTGCCTTTGGTAGAATGATGGATGAATCACACACACCTGTACCTGTGTTTTCCCTGTAAGATGCTTTAAAACTTCCTATCGAATATGGGCATAGGACCAAGATCTCTCTCTTTATTGTACCCATTCTGCATTTGCAAGTGATCTTTTTATTAGTCTTATATTAAAAAGAATGTTAAACTGTCATTAGCAAGTGTATATTAATGAGTGATTTCACCTTCTCCAGACATTTGCTTCAATTTGTAATTGGTGCTTGAGATATTTCCCAATTGACATCAGTTATTCTTTAATTTTATCTTTGCTGCTGGGATAAGCTTTTAATTGTTAGGCTATGTATTAAAAGTTCAATTCCCCTAATACCAATCACTGCTTAAAATCTCCCATTAAGGCACACTTGTTGCTCTTGTTTTGGTGTACGGCTGTCATAAATGTGTAACTTCTTTTGTTACTGGTTTTTGTAGAAGAAAATGTTTAAGACCACGTCAGCATCACAAGAAGCTACAACTTTCAACAGCACTGGACACTTCTAAGAAGGATCAAGCAACTTCAATGTCTCATATAAATTTAATATTTTCACGTCGCGAGTCAGAATTTCCTGGCGGGTTGTCCGTTGCTAGCAATGGGCACACTGAGAAATCAGGTGCAAAGGAATTAATCAGTGCTGTCCATATGGAGATGGTATCACCTAGTGGAGAAGCAGATATGCATACACCTATGCTCAAACACTCATTCAGTACTTCCCAGGAGTTTAGCTCCCGAGAGGAACTGCTCTCTGACAAGGAGAAAGACAAGAGCAGAATTTCCTTGGATGACCTGACTCCCAGTGGGTCTCTAAAAAAAGACTACCACAAATCAGCAGATAGTTTTCCTTTAAAGACAAGAAAATCTACAGAAACAGCTGAAGGCTATGAGTCGCCTATCAAAGATGAGTACAGAAGAAGTTACAATGCTATACTGTCTCAGCCTTTATTTGAAAAGCAAGAGAGAGAAATTCAAGTATCTATGAACCATATTGCTACTGGAAGTAAATACAATATTCAGGAGCAAATATACCCCACACCTTCAGCACCTGAAAAAGAGCTGCTGGACTGCAGACCCACTGACTGTATGATGTCTCGTTCAGTTGATCACCTCGAAAGGCCCACATCTTTCCCTCGACCAGGTCAGTTAGTCTGCTGCAATTCAGTTGACCAAGTCAATGACAGTGTTTACAGAAAAGTTTTGCCTGCATTGGTCATCCCAGGTCATTACATGAAATTGCCAGGAGAACACCCTTTTGTTAGCCAGCCACTGGTTGTCCCAGCTGACCAGCAGATTGATATAGAAAGACTTCAGGCTGAGCTGCCTAACCCTCATGCACGGCTTTTTCCACACCCCCCACAACAGCTGCAACCCCAACAGTTAGCATCCCAAGCAATATCTCAGCAACATTTACAAGATGCAGGTGCAGCTGAGTGGGGTCAACAAAATGCTTCCATGTCTGAATCTATTTCCATTCCTGCCTCGCTTAATGATGCGTCCCTGGGTCAAATGAATAATGAAGTGCAGCTTCTCACAGAAAAGGCTTTGATGGAATTAGGAGGTGGAAAGCCGTTGCCTCACCCTCGAGCGTGGTTTGTTTCTCTAGATGGACGCTCAAATGCTCACGTTAGACATTCTTACATTGATCTCCAAAGAGCTGGTAGGAATGGGAGCAACGACGCCAGTTTGGACTCTGGCGTTGACATGAACGAACCAAAATCTGCCCGAAAGGGAAGAGGAGATCATCTGTCTGCGCCACAGAGTCACCCACCAGTGCAAGAGCACCAGCAGAGAGAGCAGAAGATTTCGGATAGCACAGCTTACACGCAGCTCGTGTACTTGGATGACATGGACCAAAGTGGCAGCGAGTGCGGGACAGCGGTTTGTAGCCCTGAGGACAATGCTCTACGGTGCCTGCTAGAAGGCAGTAGTAAGAGAAGTGGTGTGCAGCTGCCCAGCCTGCAGGAGGAAACAAGAACTGTGGATACCAAACCAGAGCCATTAACTAGTCCTGAACACAGAACATCGGTTCAAGATGATGATGAGGATGAGGATGAAGAAGATGACCAAGGTGAAGATAAGAAGAGTCCTTGGCAGAAAAGAGAGGAAAGGCCACTAATGACTTTCAATCTAAAGTGAGCTATTGTGAAAATCCACCTTTCAGTGGAGTATAAAATTGCCAAATATTCTTTCTGTGGAAGTGCTTGATTTTTTTTTTTTCTTTCTTTTTTTTTTTGTGGAGAGAAAAAAGAAAAACAAACTGTGGTGAGCAACATTTGATGAGCATTACTGTGTAAATGTTAGAAAAGAATTAAAATCATTCCTCTGATTTAATGGCTGCCTCCAGTGAGATAGCTGAACAAAGAGTATGATTGTTATTCCATATACTTGATATTGGTCATCCAGGATGTTGAAAATACTGACGAATTGTTTGGTTGGTTTATGACCTCAATCTCCTTATGAATGGGAGCTGGTAAAGCTTTTGTTTTGTAGGCTAATTTTATGTTGATAATGCTACTGAAAGTATCTTAAAACCAAGAGTTTGACACATGGTGTCCCAAATGTGCATTATCTCAATGAAAGGCTATGCATTGCTGCTTTTAGTAATATTTTGCTTATACTATGCTTTTCTTAATTTTAAGAGTTGGTTGTAAACATTTTCTGTCCTTTATAATAAACTACTCAGCAACTTATTTTAATGTAAAACTGCAGGAAACTTGAGTAGCATCCCTTAGCATTGAAGCCTTTTTATGAAACCAAACTGAACTTTGTGTCGACTAAGATTCCTCCAATTCTGGTCCCATTTACTCAAAGTGCCTTTTTTACAGTAACAATGAACAGTCCCTTCTTTTGCTATCTCCTTTTAATTGACCCATTTGGGATTTTATAAACGTCTGAACTTCTACCTTTTATTTTAAGCTGCATGCCAAGAGTCCCATTTTGTGCTGAGCGTTTCTCATTTCAATACAGTGTATTCTGTAGCTATCATGTATATTGTGGATTCTGTTTAGCCAGGATAGACTTAGAAGACATTTTAAAGGGCCCAGAGTAGCCAAGAAGATAGTTTCATTGACTGTAAATATTGTTAGTTTCCTCTGGATCTGTATGAGCTAATCACGCTCATATAAAACGGACTATAGGCTGAGCAAGTGGACTGAATGTGTCTAGAAAAATTTTGGGGAAAAAAAAAAAGTACTATCCAAAAGTGCCAGAATGACTCTTCTGTGCTTTCTCCATACAGAGCTGCTTGGTTATCCAAAAATTATTGTTGAAAATAAACTGCAAAAATTATCTTTGTGGGTTTTTTCCTCTGTTGGTGGCCATCACATCATTTGACTTTATTTAATAAGAAAAATACTTTGGTTTTGATTTTGCTGTGCATATTTATACTTGTATGACTTACTTTCTTATGCAGTTCTCATGAACTTCACTCAGTACTGAAATTTTGACCCCTTTTCAGAAAAGCATCCTCCTTATCTTGATAAATACGTAACCACTTGCTTAAATATCACTGAAGACTTTGGAAATTAAATTCTGTTATCACCAAAATTCTTTATGGAGTCACTCTTCCTGTGGGACCAATTTTCTTTCTGAGACTTCTGCGGGTACTCAACGCCTACTGCACACTGCCCACTTCTTCATGAATTAGAAGGGAAAGTATGTGACTTCCACTCCTGTGGAATTCTTCATATACATTCAGTTTATCATGTTTAATTTGATTATTTTTATGTAGCATTAGAAGCAGTCATGCTTTTATAAAGCAAACTATTACGTAATCTCAAAAGTGATTAAAGAATGTGTTGTATAGTTCCTATTTAATTTTGAATAATAAGCCCTGACTCAGATTAGTTGCCTTGTTTGTTTTTTAGTTGTTGTTTTTTTTTTTCAGTAGATTTCAAGGTTTTTTTAGGAGGCCAGTTCTGTAATCTCCGTTTTACTGAATGGTTTACCTGGGAGTCTGGTCTAGGAACTGAATCCCAGTTTCCTAGTTCCCAGGCCAGTGCTCCTCTCTATCCACACAAAGCCACATCACCTCTGTGTTGCATTAATTCATGTTTGGAAGTGGTATATGTTGTAAAAGAAATCTATGATAGTATTCGTGGAGTGCACTGAGTATTAACATCACCATATTAGCACTAAGTTATGTTTTAATCATCCCATGCATTCCAGATCCTTTCCTGTACTGTTCAGGAATTTTGCTACTGACCACATGTGAGCTGGTTCTGGGGTCTGGGTTACTTACTGTCAGTCTGTGCAAGGTCACTGAACAGGAAAATACTGCTTAAAAGGAATACTATTTATCAGCTGTCAGTAAGTGCTGGTAATACAGTGTCACTTATTAATCAGAATGCTGCACCAAGTAAACATTCTGATTAAAACTTCTGTGTACTAGAATTATTGTGCTACTTAATTTGCAACTTTCTGTTATCTTTAATCTGTCATTTTAAATTACATTCTTTTTCAGATTCCTTTGCAAAGTTTCCATCTTTCTTATCTTGTAAAGTGAGATTGTTGCTATTAAATTGCAGTGGTTTGTTTATTTAATTGTGTTGGTTTTATGTTCAAAACACAGTTTGATGGTCTTAATACAGCAAACGCACCTGAACAAACACAATGTGGGTATTTTGCAAATCTTTAAAATAGCATTTTTAAAATTGCTGTGTTATCCTCAGCCATATAATAGTTTGATTTGGCAGAATACGTTGATTATGAAATGTAATTCTCAGTATATCAAACACATCTGAGCCACAAAGTAACACAGATCTGATAATGGACTGAGATTGAAGTGTGTCCATTGTACACACTTTGCCTAATCTTACAGGCCAGTGACAAGTTCTGCTTCATTTTCAAAACCATACAGAGGAAGATACTTGATTAATATATGAAGAAATTGTTGCTTACATTTTGAAGTTGCACAGTGAAGCAAGTACCAGTAGAGCTCACACAGAGAACAAAGTATAACTTGAATAAATCTTGGCATCAGCAGCTCCAAGTGATTTTAGTGTATGCAGAAGATAAAGCAGTTGTTTTCTTATTTTCTGATGGGTGTTTTCTTAATTTTTGAAGTATTAACAGGGAAAAAATGCAAAAGCTTTTAATGACAAACTTTACAGGAGTAATGAAAATATGTTGGACTTAAAAAATACTAGGAAAAGGTTTTCGATTAATCTATCAGCAGTGTGGATTTAAAATCGATAATGAGTTGAGAGAGTAAAGGACAAGAGTTCACGTGAGGACTAAAACTTAATATAACACCATACCTCTTAAACTATCAATAGGCTGTAAGCTGAGGCATGGGGCATAGTGGCATCCGTCCTGTACCTCCTTGGACTTGCTCAGATTGGAAGAAGAATGTCAATTTGCTTTTCTACAATGTATGGGTGACAGGTAAGTTGGTTTGGTTTTAATCAGTGCTGTGTCTGGGTCTCCAGCATTTGAAATTCTTGAAGTTGGAACACCTACCACCTGGTGGTGAACTGTTTCTCCATATACAGACTGTGTGTCAAACAGTGTATAGAGTTTGAATATAAAGACAGTTTGTAACTTCAATAACACCAGTATGCAGCTGGCATAGGATCATGAGTTGTTTCATAGGCCTGCTGTCTGTTCAAGTGCAGACATCTCTGTCAGCTGGAGAGACCTTGCTCAGCACCTTGGCTGGAGCTGTATTCCACTTACAACATCTCCATTCAAATCAAAATGCATCATCACTGATGGCATTGTAGTGTGTTGAAGGGTAAATGTGCCTGTTTCCTCTCACCTCACAAATAGCACCTTGTTTCTAGATTAAATAGTTTTTAACTACTAATTGTTTCAGAAGTTGAGAAAAATAAGAGCAGCTCTATTATTATTCTTTTCCCGTTCCTCTAATTACAAATGTAAGATGTTAGGTTCAGTGCTAACCTTACTCATAATATATATGATATGATGATATATCCTGTATAATTATATATAGACACACAGACACAAGCACATGGTATTTTCATTATATATGTCTGATATTTACAGGCTGTAAACCACTTGGAACTGGAGCTTCAAGTAGATAAGCAGGCAGCAGCCAAGTGCCATTTTCAGACTAGAGGAGCATTTTATTCTGTTACTCGTGTAATTCCAGCTGGTAAACTGACACCAGGTACTGTCTTCTATTTGACAGTAATAAGAGAAAGGGTATCTAGTTCTTCTTAGCAGTAATCCTCTGGTATCCACAGATGATTATTTATACACAGCATTGCAAAATATGGTGCCTGGGCTATTACCACTTACTGGAAGTACTTCATATTTTAGTGATGTGCTTTTCTTCTAGGAATTAACAGTGGCAGTCACTGTGTTTGATCATTAAGTATCTCTTCTGCCTTAGAAACTTAAAGCTACAGGGAAGGAAAATGTGATGACAACGGAGAGGTACAAATGAAATATTTGTTTACAGTTTATTTTTGTAATTCTGGAGGGAAGGACTTTGTGTTCATGTGACTGGAGCTACACACTCCTGAATAAACCAAACTGAGGGGTGGTCCTGCTAGTTTTGTATTACAAAGGTAGGAAATGGTGCTTGAAATACTGCTGTGGAATGAGAAATCCCACTTTCAAAGGGATGGCTGGTCCTGCTGCAAGAGATGTTTGGTATCAAAGCTGGAATAAATTATTTCAAAGGGTTCCTGTTACAAGCATTTTTTAACAAGTTTTGATGATTTAGTCATCATAGGGAGTTTTAAAAAGCCTCACGACTGTCTTCTCCCCAACCCTCACCAGATTTTCACAAGCACGCTCCCAGCAGCGTTGGCCCCTGAGATTCTCCTCTCCCTGGGTAGAAACCTATTGTCCTACTCTTACACTGGAGCCTACAGCTCTGGTTGTGGCATATGCACCACAAGATACTCCAGTCTACACATTTCTTCTAGAATTTTTTCATCAATAAAAGAAGAAGCTGGAATCATATCTCAAAATCAGGAAAATCTGCATGGAAAGAAAGTAATGAAGATCTGCCCACATACCAGCCTTACCTACATTCTTAGGGCAGAGACTTTCTCCCAGTGTCTCCTGCCCCTGGAGATGAGGCTACAGGTCTTGGCTTCCCTTTCCCCTCTCTCCAGAGAATGCCCCTTCTATAAGCCCAACCTCTTTATTCCACCTTCAGTTTTGAGCCATGCTGCAAGGCCAACATCAGTGGGATGTTTCAGAACATCAAATGATGTTTCAGTAAAGCTACTTTTGGTGAGGGTGAGCTTTCTCAAGCTATCCGCCTCCTTGTGTCTATTGCATTAGCTCTACCTTGAATTTAACACCTCATAATCCTATATTGAACAATAACAATAACAGTGAGGGAAGCAGAACATGATAGTCAATTTCCCCATAGGAAATATTTTTCTTTTGAGAGCTGGATTGGCCTTTTATTCCTTGAGATCAGCAAAGTGTACCTCCATAAATATCTGTGTGCTTGCCTGGATGTGTATAAATGCATTGAATATAAAAGCTGGCTTAAATGCTAGTTTCAGTATTTCAACATCAAGCAATGGCAAAGAAAAGGTCGCTCACCTAGGCTGACCGGAAGAACCAGCATAAGACCTCATAAAGGCTTGTATTAATTAACTTAATTGTCCTTGTGGTCTGACATTGCATGGTCAAAGCCATGCTTGATGCTGAGTTTCTGCTGTGCTTTTGCCTCTTGACTTCAACGCAATTTATTTACACTTGCCTGCTAGCCTAGACCTGATGTCTAAATTTTGTGATTGAAGCTTGTCTAATGTCTATATTTTAAGTCATTTACTCTGCAATTGTTGCAACATTTGACAAAAGCTTTTCTTTTGCAGAAAGTTGTAAAATTCTGAAGGGTAAAATCTTAATGTAAAATCACCAAAAATTCTGCATAGAAATGGAGGAGTTATAATAGTGTCTGAATTCCCATTTTGTTCATGGGGAAGACATTGTGTTCATTAAGTACTTCTTAATTCACTGTAACTCTCCATGCAGCAAGCGTGCATCCTGAACAACACTGTTAATTAGGAGCATACTAATAGTTCTAGTCCATTACAAATGCTCTGAGAGTTGTAGTTAGGGTATAGCCTCTTCATTCTAGCTGGAAAAAAAATGTACGTCTATCACAGCAAAGTGTCCCTTCTCATTTGGGGATAAAGAACTATCAAAAACGGACAAAAAAGAATACTATGAAAACTTTACTTTTGGACAAGTAAAGAAATGGTCAAGAGGTGAAGAATAATTCCTGTATCTGTCTCTATCTCCATCCAGAATCATGGAAAGAAAACATCTTGGCTGTACCCGCAAAGAGAAGGAGCCAGCAGGTCCATTGATATGGGGGAGCTGTAAAAGGCCGGTGGCAGAACTGATTTAGAAGCTGACAGGAGTAAATTGGATTGATCTGGAGATTGGATGTACAGGAGTAATTGCTGAGTATTGGCCAGTGCTCCTGCAGCACCAGTGTCCACACCATAGTTTTCAATAAGTCTGTCACCACCAGGTCTCATTCACATATATAGTACGAGAAGGGTCCGAAAGAGAAAGAAAACAGATATGGAAATGCAAAATATCTTCATATTTGTAATAATAATTATTTAAGAGTCAGTTTTGATTATTAACTACCTTTCAATGTAAAACATGGGGGTGTTTTTTGTTGTTGTTTGTTTGTTTGTTTTTTATCCTCATGGGGCTAGAAACCCTAGGAAGAGAGGAATTGCAATGCTGGAACCAGTTTAAACCTGTGTTTGAACTATGTTTCGTATCCTGCCTCCAACAACCATCAAAATCAGATGCTTCAGAAAACTGGGGAAGAAATCTCTACTGGTGATAATAACCCCACGGGATAAAAATCCTATCCTTATTACTTCTGCCCTTAAGCACAAGGCTTTGTATTTATCATACACATTTTTTAATGCTGTGATACATTTTCACTATGCATGTAAATGTCTAACCCTTTTTTAATGCTGTATAGCCCACAGCTCTTGCCAATGCAGGCACCAGCATGGAGAATTAGATGCTTCAGTGCAAAAGGTAACATGTAAAATAGAAGAGGAATGGTATGAACTGCATTTTAAAATGGAATTCAACAAAAGAAGTTGATTGTCAGAGTGCAGCAGACAGAGTGGGCTGAGTGCTTGTCCTCCAGTTGGAACGTTGCAGCCAACACAGGCCAGCAGCAAGTGGGCTGTGGGGGACAGGCAAGGCTGCGGGTCACCACATGTGGTATGCAGCAGGAGGATAAAAAGGTGTAAAGTGGGTGAGACAAAGTGTAAAGACCAGAAGCACGGTATCACATGGGTACAAGTGTGCAGCTTATGGGACCACTAACTCATTTCACTCCCTAAGCATTTCTACCTATTCTGTTGTTAGCTGTGATAACTATATAGATGTGTTTTGGTGCATTTGCTTAGTGTGTTTTGGATCTGTATTCTCTTACAGTACTGAAGAAGACAGTAGTTAAGTTTTCAGCTTAAAAAGCAGCTAATAAAAACCGTTGTGAGGTAGTACTAGCAAGCACTTGTATGAAGCAAAGTCTAAATGTATTTGTTTGCTCCATAACTTTTTAGTATTTATTAGGAAAATAAAGAAAATCCTAAACTCTTGGCTAATCTTGAAATTGGATTAGTTTTGCTTCCAATTAACAAGATTACACCAGGTCGTTTTTATTATTATTTCTTGCAATGTCAAATCCACTAAAAATTACAAATGCCACAAATATTTCCATGAGTTGTGTAAAGGCAGAAGCAGTCCTATGACTGCATGAAAATTTAAAAGTACTTTTTTTCTGCAGTGTTTAATACTCAGAGACTAATCAGATGATGCCAATGGTCTGAATGCCATACCACATATCCGTAGCTCACCGGGATGCAGTTAATACATATCACTAGGCAGGTAAGCAAGTCTGGACTGTGCCTGGCTGCTAGAGGGAAACTCTACCTGTGACTGGCTGGCTTTATTCAGTCACAGGAGAGCAAAGAGGAGGGTACAACCCTGACCACATACTAGGCAGCCTTGCTTGATGGCTCAAAGGGCCAGCCAGTCCTGGGAGTTAAATCTTCCCCAATCCTCAGTATTTCCTACTGCAAATTTAGATGATTCCTTCCTTGGCAGCCTAGGGTTCTTGTGAACTCAAGTCAGCCACTGAAATGCCCAAGGCATTGAAGTGTTTACAGAGCTTTGTTATGAGTCCGGGATGTTGCTGTGGGAGTCACGTACGAAAAAGTTAAATATGGCAACATCAAAGTCCATTTGTGGGGCTGGGCCTATACTCACATATTTATGTTCAAGGTGGCTCAAATCCTCTCAGAATTGTGGGCACAGGTTAATTTTTTGTAGCCACAACACAGCCATGACTGCATGTGTTGCAGAAAGCAGAGCAGAGACACAACAAGGAAGGAGAAGTAGGGTGGGGAAAGAGAGAGAAATCTGGGATTTCTGATGGTGTAGAGGCTCCCTTATATGCTGGTCTGCTCCTCAGTGGCTTACAGTCAGGGATGCAACTAGGCAGAGCTTTATCTGTAGGGTTTTATTGACATTTCTCTCTTTTCCAATTTGTTGCCATAAGCAGCTTGACATTGGCTACCTCTCGCAGCAAACCCAGAGTCACTACTAAAGCTCTGAAGAGACCTATGAAAATAACCAAATCACCAATGGATAATACATCAAATGCTTAAATTATTTTGTTTTCATGATATACTACTTAGTATTAAGTGAAGTGTATCTCCTGATTAGGAAGTCTATTTTCCATTTTTATTAATTTTTTAGCTTTTGTGTAAAGCGACTGTGCTTTCTTCTTCTCAATCTTCATAAAATATAAGGCTTTTCTCTTCCCTGCATATTTAGGAAGAGGTCTTTTTAATCAGTTAAAACCAATAAATTCACACCTTCCCAAACACAGGCTCTTTTAAACATTTCTGATAGCTTTTGATGGTCTGCTTAGACTGGCCTGAGTGCATGGGTTAAGTCTACATCATTGGTATGCAGCCATCTAGAGAGCTGCTGGACACCCCCCCCCGTGACAACAGAGGTCTTGGAAGTACAGATGCCCACAGACAGCCTGCGTGGGCATATCAGGTGCCATCCATGCTGCCTGCAACCCTAAAGGTACGTACTGTTAACTCGCTTGTCGCAGAGCTCGTGGCATCCTGGAATTCAGGGGTACTTTTTGTCACCGTGCTGCCCTATTAGGGGGAAGACATCCATACATGGGATAGCAAACATCTGTGAAGTAGTGCAGCCTCTGAGCAGTGTCTGTAGAATGAATTTACACACTGTGGGAATCTGTCTGGTAACTTCAGAGAAGAGCAGCGGTGCCAGCTGCCCTCAGTGCAGGGCAGCCGTGTGCCTCTTGCTCCTGCTCAGCTTCTCGGCTTGTGGAATGAGCAAAAGCCACGTCTTCAGGAGAGACAAAGCACAACCCAGGGCTGTCATCCGGCCTGCTAACAGTCCAGTCTGGAGTGCAACCTCAGTTGTGCCTTTCAGGAGAAAAACTGTGCCATCCATAAACTTTTCTTCATACATGCAATGAAGCCTAGACTAGCAGCCACTCTGCATCTATGCTCTCCTGATCCCCCTTCCACGGAGATCTTCTAGCAGGGGACAGCAAGTGGCAGCTTGCTGGGAGAGGTTCATACTGCCTCTTCCATCACCACTGAACTGCAAGGCCAGGCAGGATCCAGGCTCCCTATACTCTACTTCAATGAAGTGAGGAAAATGTGGTAAAGGACAGAAGATGGTTAATTCCACACTTTCTCCAAGACAGTGATTCAATATAGCTGTTTAGTCATTGACACACTGTTCTTCACTTTCTCCTACACATTATTATGAGGGGAAAAAAAATCATTAGTAATCACTGGATTAACTTCTCTCCAGGCTATGGGGCAGCTGTTCACAATCGGGATTTGTTATTGAAAACTGTTGGGTATTGTGCCTTTGTTTTGAGATTTCCTTTCTCTCCTGCATGTTACAAATGAATGAAAGCTTACTCCTAGAGGTCATTTCAAGCTGTGGAAACATGGTAGGCACATTTGCCCTCTGAACTACACAACGCCTTGACATTGGGAGGTCATACTTGGCCAAGTGTTAATTACAGACTCCATCAGTTTTGCAGGAGCTGAGCATAGGCCACCTGTCTAGAATTTTTTTCTCTCTCCCTTTACTGATTTGTGGAAGATCAACACCACCATAACAATTTAGCCATATTCAGGAACAACTGCTGTTTTTTAAAGATACATGTGCTATGCCATGGGTTAGTGTTTTTTGGGTTTTGTTTTTTTTTTTGGCAGGACTGCCAAGACAGAAAATAACTGTGATGATTGAAGTTCAGCGTAGATTGCAGGCACTGAAGGTTTGCACCTAGTCATGAGACATCAGTGTACTGTGACAGATCTGTGACAGATCATACAGCTGATAAACCCAAGCTCCATTATCCATGCAGAATCATCTTTCCCTCCATCCTTTCATAACAAAGCAGGAGGGGCTTCCACAAGCCCACCTGCAGCAGAAAACACGTATTCAGTAATTATTTGATATCACAAGGGTATTACTTTCTGTATGAGACAACTGACTACTTGGTTAGACCAAGAGACCTTGGGAGGTAGTTTCAGAGAATTGTTACAGATGAAAAACAGCTAACAGGGTGATCTGGACCTTGGATTTTTTTTTGGTCCATTAATTATCCACCTTTTTTTAAGAATCTTTTGCATTTGAATTACAAGTTCCTGTGGAAACTCACATGTTGTAAATGTCCAAGTGCAGTGGGACACAAAGTGGCCCAGGCCTGATGCCCAATACACATAGGTTCAGACTTTGACTTCAAGGGCACAGCTGGAGGGACATCTAGCTGTCTTCCACTTGGCAAGTGAGATCTTTTACTTGATAAGGCACCTGCAATACCTGGTAGAGCAAAACATTACACCACCTTAAAGCAAAAATAGGAAAAAGTAATCCAAACCACCATCTTAAATCTAAATGGGAGGAAGCAGTACCTTCCTCACATTAAATGCCTTTCAAGAGTGATGTAAGGTAACTAACATAAAATAGAAAAAACTTATAAAGCTAACCATTTGTGTAAAATAACAGAGAACTGAGAGATTGATTGCCTTGTTGATCACTGCAAAGTGTTTGAAGAAAAGCAGATGCTTCTTTGATCTGCCATCTAAAACAGCTAACAACCCTTATCTAGGAGAACAGTTCTTGGCAGAAAAGGAGAAAGGAACTATTGAAAAATAACAAAGGCCTAACACATACAGAGGAAACACAAAGTAACATCTCTCACAAAATTATCAGTAAAAACACAACTAATGAGGAAGAGCAGATGTTCACCAAGGACAAGAGCTGCCCAAAACTGGCTCAAAACTATAAACTTGCCAAATCACCACATTCCAGACGAGAGGTGAAAAGTACATGGTGAAGAGGACATACGGCCTTCCTCCCAGAGACCACTGCCCACATCTCGAAGACCCCGGCCCACAATTACCAGGAGAAACTGCGCAAGCGTAGAAGGACTGATGAGCTAATTATAATACGAAGCGGGGGTAGGCGGGGTTAGGTCATAAATATGTATAGATGTCAATTAAATCTGTAATGTTTTACTGTATAAATATGAAATAATTTGCCACTTCGGGCATGCACATTTGTGGTGGAGCGATCCCCCGTGCATCTGCGCGCAATAACACACCTACTTTATAACTTTCAAGTTAGTGTCTGTTTCCATACGTCAAGAGGACACTGGGGATAAGGAGAAATTACAACTGACATGTCATATTCTTATGTTTTAATGTGATGCTTGGCAGGACTGCCAAGCCAAGCACTCAGAAATTCCAAAACTCATCCAGAAATCTTGATATGACCCTGGAAATCATGGGAGTTCAAATGATTAACACAAGGGGGTTTTTTTATTTGTTTTGCTGGGCTAAAATCATTACCACTTAACTCCACTTTTTCTAGCACGGAGCCTGCAGAAATAAAAAAAGCTTCGGGAAAACCAGTGCTGCGAGATACCGCGGCCGTGCAGGGGGACGGTCACGGCGGCCTCGGCCGCGCCCAGCAGCAGCTCATCGGCGCCGGAGTGTTTACGGTACGAGGAGCAAGCGCAGGGCACAGGCGCTCCGGGGCTGCGGCCTCGGCA
>NW_008603256.1:0-5726 GCF_000691845.1 Merops nubicus | reverse complement strand
GCCGAGCCCAGCGCTGCTGCCCGGGACGCGCTAGGCAGTGGGCGCCTGCAGTGCTAGACACGGGACCTTCCCTCCCAGCACTCCCACACTGGGAGGGACAAACCTAGCTGGGTGGCAGGGGTGTGTTTTGGGGGCAGGGCTTTGTGCACCCATAGCCCAGGAGGGAAAAGGTCCTCAAAGTTCACCTCGCTGTCCACTTCCCCCCCCAAAAAAATGAGTTATACGGATGCATAGCCCATAAGGCTGGCTATTTCCACCCTAGAAGCAAGCAAGATGGAGAACCAATTGTGTCCTGGCTTGTGACACACAGACGTTTATGGGTGGTGGCCAAAACACTGAACCTCCTGCCTCGCTCCCTTGTTTCTGGTGTAGCTTTAAACAAGGTATCCAGGCAAACCCAATATTATTTTGATCCATCTGCTGTTGTCCTGTTCACCACAGGACTAAATTCCTCTCTGCACACACAGGCTCAGCAGCTCATTTTACAGTCATTTGCCATCACTTATCTAGGGAAGAACAGACCTACTACACTCCCCACCCCTTAGTGTTTAAAAGCCATAGTATGGACCCCAATAGTGTATTTAGCTGTGCTCTAAGATTGAAAAGCTTTTAAAGCTGGAATGAGAGTATCTATGGGATCGAGAAGGCTGGAATCATACTTTCAGTGGTGAGGAGAGGATATTTCCTCTCACAGCCCTAGCTCACCCCTATCACTAGCACTGATGGAGCATCAGGATAACAGATGTGGTGTCTGAGGCTGCTGGACACAGTAAAAGACATCCTTCCCAGCTGCTTTGGCTTAGGGAACCAGATCCTGCTCTCACTAACCCTAGTGGGAAACTGTCTCAGTTCTCAGGGTACCACATGAGGTCTCAGGACCTGAGGAACAAGCACCATGCTGGGCAACAGTGATACTTTTTTTTTTTAATGAAACCTAATGCAAACATTAATGCTTTCACTTGCTTCAGCTAGGTGACCTAAAAAGTGTCATCACACAAAATTTTAGCAAAACTGTAAATAACTGTTTATGTTACAAAACCAGGCTCAGCTCTACTCATCACTGGTTTTCATTACACACTGGAGGGGATGCAAAGGGAGAGGGGAGCAAGCAGGGATCTAGGATCTGTGAACACTTTCTCACCTGGAAAGGTGTGACAGGACAAGCCAGAAGAAGGGAGATGGGGAAGGATTAGATGGGAGGAAGGTGTATGTGGGAAGGAGCACTGACATTTGGCATTCAAACTCCCCATGGGAATTGCAGTCTGGGGGGCTCAGGGCTGTGCATGTTTGTGCCAGTTGCTGTGAGTGGGGTGGGAAAATGCAAGTGTGAGCAGGAACCCTCATGAGCATGTACTGCCAGCCAGGATGCAAAAGGGGAGAGGGATCAGGGCTTAGCTCCTCCAGCACCCCACTCGCCAAGCTTCTTCCACACCATGAGCTAGCCTGGTACAAAGACTGCTGCTCTGTGCCTCTGGTTTACTCTCCTCATCTCAGTCCCTTGTGCTTTATTTCCTTGACAGCTTCACTCCGCAGCACACACGTGTGATCCCAGCACCAAATAGGTAACACAAAAACCTCCCAGCTCCACAGCATCCCTGCCTTTCCACCTCGCTACACACCAGGCTCTTTCGCAGGGCTCAAAATTGCAAGTGAGGGACCTGGGTTTTGTCTAATGAGCAGCCAGAGGCACCGGTGAGGAGGGATCAGGAACGGGGCAGAATGGAGCATGGACTGGGAGCAACACCTGCAGGCGAAGGCAGAGGAGCAAAGCTACAGCTGCAGCCTGGACTCACACTGGCTTCTAGGGCTCTGCAAGGAACAAGTCTCTGAAAGCTGAGCTTGTCTCTTCAGAGCTGAGAGATCTTCACAGGCGTCTTACACTGTAGTGGGGACCCAGTCCCCCTTTCCTAACTGGGACACTTCAACCTAAGCAGCCCTGCCAGCTCCTTCAAGAGCTCAGGACTCAACTGCTGAGAGGAATCCCCCACTTTCTTGATTTTTGCAAATCCAGCAAAAACTTGATTTATCACATTTTCTCCAGCCATGTAAAAGATTATATCCATTATATCCTTGTGAGTGGCACACAGCTAGTTTTGCATACTTGCGAAGCCCAATTCTGTCCACAGCAGGCATTGGTAAAACACTGCCACATGCACACACGTGCACATGCACTGCTATACCAGCAGGAAAATAAACAGGGGCATATTAAAGGAATAAATCCTTTGTATAGTAAAAGAGAAGGAGTCTCATGGCTGGCTGTACAGCAAGCTCAGGAACTTTGCATCAGCAGTGATACACAAGAAGGACTTGATGTGTAGAGACCTCTGTTAAAATCTACATGCACACAAAAGTAAGTCCAAAATGAGGTGCAGCTCAGAGCAGTTAGAGATGAAAATTAAATCCCCACACCTGTTTCTGTAAGTTTGTAGAAGATGGCTCTGCACAACATATTCTTTAGAGCTTCAAATGACAGCATTCCCACCAATTCCTTTTAGGGACTGTTCTCCAAAGACTCTTGGAAGGTTCTGCTTCTCAACACTTACTTTTGCAATTTTCCTTCATAGAGTTACATTCCATCACTTGGATCAGCCTAAGCAGCATTTCTGCTTTGTCAGCAACCAGTAGATCAATGCTCCCCAGCTGCAAACTTCATTCTCAGCCTGCTCAGTACTATCTTGTTCCCCTAAAACAGCTACATGGGCTTTGGACTCAGGCCATTTGCCTTTTTTTGTTTGTTCGTCTGTGTTTATCCAAGTCTAAATTAGGGTTCATGTCAAAGGTGGAAAACCAAAGTTAACAAAAAGGGAAGAGTACTCTGACTTCAGTCATAATGCTCCCAACATATGGATTAAATACTCTTCCCTATATATTACTTTTTCCTACTTTTGGGAAGAATACTATAATTAGCAATTGGGAAGAGTAACATAATTACCAATTATATATAATACTCTCCCCTATTTCTGGCTGTGATGGGCTCTTGTCTCTAGGCCAGGCCAAATTGGCTTTACCCTAAGGAGGAAGGTACTGCTGGAGATGAACTGAGAGTGCAAGTCTGTTCCAGCTCTGTTCTTGCTTTATGAATTCCCATTCTGTGCCTGTTACAATACATCAAAATGGTTAATGATTACCTGGGCCCTGCTATTTTAAGCCTACTGGGAGGAGCTCTGAGAAAGGGTGAAAAAAAAAATTATTACCAGTGTGTGCTTGTGATGCTTGGTCTATCTAGAGAGAAAATAACGACGTCAGGAGCAGCGTCACCCTTGCTGCCTGCTGGTGTCAGTGTTTCTCCTGGCCACTTTATCAGCCATTTATCAGTACTGGGAGCTCAGCCACACATCACTTCCAAAGCTGCAGCTGCTCACCCACCAGCAGGCAGCCATGGGATGTGTTTCCCAGGCCTGTTAACTACCAATTAAGTACAGCAAACTTGCCCACCCAGTCTCTTTTGAACACGGCAGGTCTGGGGATGATGGGGTCGTCGGGCCAGGATGTGGTCTTCTGGCCTCTCCCAAACCCAGTTGTGCTGGGCTATTCCTGAGCACCAGCTCAGCTGGAAAGAGTCACATTAGCAACATCCTGCTACCACAAGCATTAAACATTTTGCAAAACAGTGCAAGCTCTACAGCAAACAGGGATGGCTGACGGTGATCTTAACACCTGCAGCTTTTCCTCCGCTGCGTGCTTTCCCTGCTCAGGTGTACAAGTAGTATCAGTCGTTAGCATCACCCCCAGCACCAGTGCCCTGTACCAGAGTGGGGCAGAGAACAGCTGAAAGAGTTGTCGACATCCCAAGGGCTGCCATCTTTCTGTGGGTATGCACCTGCAGCTGCCACTGCTCATGGGAGCAGCTGCACGCATGGATCTGACTGCTGGCGTTTATCTGAATTTGCCTTGTTTGGGAGAGGAAGCCAGGAATATTTAATTTCAGGTCTTCAACTGCGTCTTCTAAATACACTTAAATCTTCACATTGAATTTAAATGCAATGGGAAGTTTTATTATGGCAAATAAATGCGAAATAATTTCTGTATTAGGAACTTAATTACAGAGGAATTAAGTCCGATGGCAAAGAGAAACCCGTTGTTACAGAGCTGGTAGACTTCAATAAACATGTACTAATGATCACTCTGTTTTCACACACACTTACAAGAACAGCCCCTCCATCCTTTTAAACTAAACACACAGGTTATTATCAGCATCTCAAATGCTTCCCATGAGTACCCTCCCGTGTGCAAGCACCGTGCCAGCCAGCAACAGACAACAAGGGACATGAAATAACTCCCTATGAAATATGTATATTGCATTAAATTCTCCAGCACTGGGGGAAATTGATGCAGAGTGTGGGCCCAGAAAGGAGTGGGCTTATGTCTCCTGTGATATCTGGACAGAACAGGACATGGTTATGTCCATGGCTCTGTGGTGGGGTGGCATCTCCCCAGCACCCTGACAAAGCTGGGCTGGTTGCTGACCGCAGACTCCATCTCAGCAGCAATTTGCTGAGATACTTTCCTTGGAGGGGGATCTCCTGACTGAGCAGCTGCCTAAATCCTGGGGAACCTATTGGAAAATCTATGCAAGTGATTAGAACAAGAAATCACCCAGACTTCTGGTGGAGCTCTCTTCCCACCCCCAGGTGCCACCACTGAGACCACGCCACCCCTGTGACCAGGACAAGCTCATCCTACAGCTGCCCTGCAAGAGCAGACATCCCTGCAGCATGCAGAGGCAGAGCTGCCCCATGCCAGGCAAGCTCCGTGTGTCCTGGGGTGCAGGGAGTACTCCCCACCCCAGCAGCAAGAGAAAACACAGCCCTGTAAAGGAGTGGAAAAACATCCAGCTCTGGACAACTACTTCTGCTGCTCAGCTGGGGCTTTAAGCCTGCGGCTGCCTGGCTGAAGTTTCCGTGTGCGGTCCTGGCCTGGCAGCTCCCCGGGGCAGGACCACATCTCTGTGGGGTCCAGCACGGAAGAGGTGTAGGTCCCTCTCTGGGACTCCTCTTCCCCACGACGGTGAGCAGCCACAGCTGGGCATGGCAGCCTGAGGGCTCTGAGATACGGGGGTGGAGGGCAGCTCTGCTTTTTCATGGTTTTCTGCAATTTTGGATGGATATTAGCTGTTCTGGCAGCGCTGTGAATGGGTCACTTATCTCTGACAGGGTGATGACTAATCTAGCAACAAAACAGAGGCGTCCCTCTGCCTGGAGGCTGGGTGCGAGCAGACAGGCAGCTCGGCTCTAACACCCCCCGCAAAGCCCCCCCCGCGCCCCGCCGGGACCAGCGCCGGGAGCTGGGCAACCTCGGCAAGTGTGGGCACTGGCCAGGACAGAGGGATGTGCCGCCCACAGTCCTGAGCTGAGACCCAGTGTTTGTTCCAGAGAAAATCTGCCTGAAAAGCCATCACGTCTGCAGAGCTCCCGATCCTCGGGAAACAGCACAAATTGCCCTTCCGCCCCCAGAGGCTGCCCCACGGCTCAGGCTTTCTCTGCGCCTCTGGGGTGAAAATAGGGAAGGCTGCAGCCACAGCTGGGGAGGGGGCAGAGTGGGGCTGGCTCTGCAGACTCCTTCTGCAGGAAAATTCATCCCATCGCCACCACTAGAGATGTGACTTTCTGCCTGAGCAGCTGCTGCCCACAGCCTTCAGCTTTACTATGGCCAAGGGGGATTTTAAGAAATCTCTGCTCCTTCCCAGCTCCAGTGAGTACTTGTCATAGAATCACAGAATCATAGAA
>NW_008603255.1:0-1484 GCF_000691845.1 Merops nubicus | reverse complement strand
TTTTTTTATTCTAGCTTATAACATAGTTTATACGTTATTGATGCCAATGAGACGTCTGCTCGCTCCACTCAGTATGTACAGGAAGATATTTATGCCTGTGGCAAAATGTTGGTCTCAGAAACTAATGACTTATTTATAAATGTTAAAGCAAGATATAAGACACTTATTATGGATATGATGAACTGTGTATTTCAACCTTAATCTTCAGTTTGAGGAAGACCTAAAACTTAAACCTTTCTTGTCTGGGCTCAAAGTCCTTTTACAAAGCTCATTTCTGGCTTGTGTCTGATTCCTTTACTGAGAAGAGGACTTTCTGTGGTGTCTTATGTCTAATTGCTGGAGATTTCTTTCCTCACACAGGAATCATAAAGACTTTGTGAAGTCTGTGTTGTCAGTGGAGGAAAGTAGATGGGCATACTTAGTTTAATTAATTGCTCTTCAGGAACATCTGAACATCTTATTGCTTTTGCTATAAGATTGTAGGCATCTTTGTTAGACATTAAAACTCGCTTTCCTGGGGTGGACAGGTTCATTTTAGGCATACTTTCAAAGGGTAAAATATCAATGTCAAATTAACACTAGTTAACGTAACGTTGAGAGTCTCCATCTTGTTAATGATAATTTTTCTCCACGCTTTCTTACAGTTGGAAATGGAAAAATCTCATTTACAGAACCTTGAGCTGGAGCACAAAAAGCTATCCGCTCGTCTTGAAGAAGAACGTGGGAAGAATAAGCATGTAGTATTGATGCTGGTGAAAGAGTGTAAGCAGTTGTCTGGCCGAATTGTAGAGGAAGCCCAGAAACTGGAAGAAGTGATGGCAAAGTTTGAAGAGGAAAAGAAAAAGGCTGCTGAACTGGAGGAGTCTCTTGCAGCTGAGAAACAAAGGAGTACTCAAATGGAAGCTCAAATGGAAAAGCAGCTGTCTGAGTTTGACACAGAGAGAGAGCAGTTGCGTGCCAAACTTCATAGAGAGGAAGCACACACCAGGGACCTTAGAGAAGAGAGAGATAAAATGATCAAAATGATTGAGCAATTAAAAAAGGAGAATGAAAGTAAAGCTAATCTTTCTCTTAAAAATAAAGATAAAAGTAAAGATACCAATCTTGTTTCTGTTTCTGTTGAAACAGAAGAGCCAAGTTCAAGAACTGTTGCCTGCCAAACAGATGCTGTAGTGATGGACAGTAGCACAGAAAATGTCAAGAAGTTGCCTTTGACTGTATCTGTAAAGGCTTCTGCAGTGAACCCAGTAGTGTCTGGCAATACAAAAATGAATGTGTGCACCAATGCAGCATTTGTGAAGCCTGTCATTGATAGGCAGGCTTCGTCTAGTGAACTTGTCCCTCCCGGGACTCCCGTTCTTCCACAGAATCAAAACAGGCTTGAGGAGAATGGGCCGAGCACAGGCTCCTCACCCGATTTCCCAAGTAGCACTTCCCCTCTCTCCAGCGGCCCTTCCCCGTGCTCCCCCGCCGCCCCGGCTGCC
>NW_008603254.1:0-9022 GCF_000691845.1 Merops nubicus | reverse complement strand
GGAGCGGCGCGCAGCCTGCCTGTTGTCGGCCCGGGGCGAGCCGGAGCCTCCCAAAACGCACGACTGGGAAGCTGGGACATTGCTTCACAGAGACCTGGCTGGGCTGCTGATGGTCGGGGTGGTTTGGCTTGCACATGGGAAAGCCGGGAAAGGCAGGGTGCGATGTAACGCTGCAGCCGAGCAGATGGATGGGGATTCATTTGCGGTTCTGTTTCGTGGAAGTTTTACAAGTCCTTGAAACTAAGTAACATCGCTGTAATGGATCATTAAAGTTTCACTATGTTTATAGATTCTCAGCTAGATATTTGAAACGTTAATTAAAAGTAAGCAAAATTTTACTCTTAAGAAGGAAGAAGGGCAGAAACGTAACTAGAAATTAGTCAGGGAAGTACTCTCCTATCATTTTCATTTAATTCCGCTCCTAAGTCTGGAGCGTGGGAATCCAGCAAATTAACCAAGAAGTCAGAAATGTTATCACTAATTACTGTGTGTTAGCTTAACATAGAATTCTGAAGATCTCATTGTTTCACTCCAAATGATCTAGATGAGGACAATAAGAGGGCGAGTTATTTCCTTTTTTAAATAAAAATTTACTGTATATATGTGCGTATATATATATTTAATGTCTTCCTGTGCAGAGTAACAACATGATTTGTTGCTTTTGTGATAGAACAGATCTTCACACTAACTCTCACATACCCATGGTGCTTATGAATTATTTGATTCCTACTTGTGAAAGAAATCTAACACTGTCCTCACCACTTACAGGTGAGATGTTCTATAAATAATACTGTATATGATGTCCTCTGAAATGAGATCTAGTCACTAGGCTCAGCAAGGGGATTTATAGCTGCTGCTTTGTGATTTTGGTGTTCAGCTGTGTAATGATGCCCATAAATCCACGTTTCAGGTTGCACCTATATTTTTGCCTCAAACCAACTTTTTTTGTTGTTAATTTCTCTCTTTTGTTCAAGCAGGCTATCTGGCCCCTTTACAGGTTGTTCTCAGCTTGTGTTTTCAAACACTCTTCAGTAAGAACGTGTTCTCAGAACTGACCCACAATTTGAAACAGACAATGAGCTAAATTCCTAATATGATGGCATGGCCAGTGCAGGATGTGTGCAAATGAATTTGACCATTTTGATTTTTCTCTGAGTATACTCTGTTCTCATTGTAAAAAAGTGATAAAAACTTTTGCAAGCTTAAAAATTAAAAATGAGCACAAGGGAAACCCTCCCTGTGACCCTGTGTTAAAGCCCCGTGTATTGGATTTCTGCTCTTTGCTCTTCCCAGCCTGCACTTGGGGAAAGCCTAGTGACCAGCTCCTCTGTGCGGAGCTTGGGTCTCCCAGCAGGGCTGTGATTTGCACAGCCTGCTGCTGCCACAGCCCCACTTAAATGTTTCCCTCTCTGTGGGTATCATCAGATCACAGATCAGATGTTCTATAAGAAAATGTATTTTTTCAAGACAGTGAATTGCTAAGTACACATGTCCAGCTTGTTATTGTTTTACTAAATAATAATAATAATCAAAGAAAAATTTCTCTAGCACTGCCAGAAAACCTTGCTGAGAATCTAGGAACAGCAAATTGGAGTTTTTCTTCCTTTATAATGATGGGGCTGTTTAAAAGACAATGAATGCTCATGGGGCAGTCCAGCTTCTTGTCAAAATGTGATCTACTGTTCCAGATGGTAAACATTGAAAGACATATATATGGTGACTTCTACATACCTTCCTTTGACATTGTTGGGGTTTTGTTTTGGTTTTTGTTTTTTTTTTCTCTGAGTGTACTTGTACTGGGTACACACATGAAGTTTCCATTAGCATTCCAGCAGCTGTAAAAGTGTTCAGAACTCAGAAAGATGTTCCTCACAGTGAGATAAAAATAACCTCAGGAAAAGATCTGAGACAAGTGCAGTCTCAGACCCACGATACGCTCAAGGTAAAAAATTTCAGAGGTACAAGAAGGTCCATAAACTGCTTCATGAAAGCTGTAACACATTTTTGCCATGGCTAATTCATCTTTGCTTGATATGGAATGCTGAAAATATAGGGCATGTCTGTACTATCAACTGTTTGTGATGGGAGGGAATCTGCACTGTATGAAAGCTGTTTGGTTTCTTTTTCCCTCAGCTGGTGAGGACTAGGTGGGATACTGATTGTCTTCAAAGTGTGAACTTTTTTTTTTTCTTCCCTCACTGCTCTGAGCAGCAAGACAGAACCCAGGAAAATGTTTTCCAGACAGAAAGTGTCCTGCCAGTAATTGTCTTAATTGTGTGTCAGTTTATTGCTTGTCAGGGGCTTCCTCTTCTTAGCACTTTACAGTTGAGGTGGGTGAGCTTGTTCCATCATAGTATGGAACTTCAATTTCTTCTGCATGGCCTGTCTCCTTGGCCTTTCATTGATTTTTGTCTCCATTTGAGGGGGGGGATTAATTATGATTGCTATAATTTCACATTGGAAAAAAAAAAAAACCACCTTGGTAGATTTCCAAATGGTGTGTAAATACATCTTCAATAACTTGGCTAACAGAGAGGTCATTGGGGAAAGAAATTTATATAAAAATCCAGGACCCTAGAGATGGCAAGGATCAGTGTGGAAATTACTGTAACAGCTCCTGTTCCAGTCAGGAATTGATGAAAGTGATTTATTAAAAATGTTGTGATGCTGGGGATAGTGTTTCCAAATGTGGAAGCCATTATAAAACCCACGCCCAGGTAAAGTTAGCTATGGAAAAAAATATTTTGCAAATTCTGTTCTGACTTGCTCACTTTACTGCAGACTATTTTGACAGTTTGCAGTTTATTATATAGCTTTAAGTGACACACGGCACTTGATATTCTGTGTGTATTTATGCAGGCTCGGGAGCTGGAGCCTTGGGCAAAGGCAGGACTCACACAGGTGAGACTGGGTGGTTGCCGAAGATAACCCAGGTTTCATGATTTCCTCAGCTTTGTGAAAGGCTTTGGGGGATTTGTGTTGGAGTGGGAAGGCAGCACGCTGATGGGATAACAATTGAGAAAGCTCCTTTCTGAGTGCCCTGAGAGCTGCAGTGTTCAACAGAGAATGAGGGTCCTGTGACAACTCTGTGGTGACACAGAAAGAATCCAATTAGTGGCCACTCCTGCTGCTGATATGAGATCTCTCCTAAAAATTGTCCACCATTACCACCCTCATTCTAATCCCATCCACGACACTGATAATGGGATCAAGAGGTTGTTTTCAGAACTGTTTAAATTTTAACTTCTGTCTTAGGAGATTTTGAGGATATAGTATGAGAAGACACCAAATAGCACAGGTTGCAGGAGAGCTACATGACGTGTCACCCAGCAGTTGTCTTTCTCACACTACATTTTCTACCACAGGTAGAGCTGCTGTAAGGGTGCTACAGATGGAGTGGAGAGGCTGTATGTACATAGTGAGTAAATCCATAGAGTTACAGCAGTCCCTGAGCTTCAATTACCTGTAGACCTTGTCCATGTGTGGCTGCATAGGGACAGCAGCCAGAGAAGGTAGTGGAAGGTAACACCATCCCCTTTGCTGTGCACCAGCAGAGGCAGCAAGGCCACCTGCCCCTCCCTTTAACAAGTCTTCTGCCTTCCCAGCTGGACCAGCAAGAGAATATTCCCTTGCTCCCTCTTTTTCTTTTCTTTGTCTTTCACTTTTTTTGCTCCAACACTAACTCACGGTTTCCATATGATCAGGGCACAGTAACTCCTGATGTTCTTACCAAGTAGTGGATGTCCAACACTGTTGTGTGCTTTTGGAGGACATTCTGGACTGGAAAGACTCAAGGTCTTCACCAGCGTCATCTCAGAATTAAACTAATATGTGAATTGCCAAAGACAATCTTTAGTTTTTAGTTGTGTCAGTAGACTCCTTTTGAAAGCCTCTGCAAGACTTTTGCTGCGGTTTTGCTTGACCATACTCAAAATTCATTGTTACCAGGTGACATCAATACCTTTTTAATTTCTGATTACTTTTGTCTCTTCCCCAAGTTTTATCACAGGGTAATGTGACTACCACCATCATATTCTGGAAGATTTCCAGATGTGGTACCGTGCTATGGAAATCTAGTCTGGTTTGTGGATCAGTGCTATATTATCCACAAAATATTTCATGGAGTTTCTAAATGGAAGCAAAACACTGAAAGTCAATATTTTTATGTTCTAAAAAACAAAACCAAACACAAACAACCCACCCTCTGTTGATGCTGCCTGAGTGTAATTATGGCACTGCATGTTACCATTTCTCTGTGATGTGACTCTAACCCATCTTAGTGAGTCGAGGAGCTGCTTCACAGCAGCTGTATTTTTGTGGTGCTTCCCAGGAGGTGAACTCTGTTTGGAAAGCCCACAGAGAAGATGGGAAAGCTTTTGGCATAGGAGTTGTGGGGAATAAATGTAACAGGGAGGTGAACATAAGGATTGTTTTCCTCTAAAACATCCATAAAGCAGAGTCGTGGTCTGTTCTGGCATTGCTCTTGCAACGTGCCAAGATGTTCTTTATTCTAGCATGTGCACTGTTTTATCTGTTTTCACTTCAAAACAGAAAAACGTTACCAAGCCCATAAATGTCTGCAGAACTGCCAACTCTCCTGACTTTCATTGCACAGTATTTATCCTCCTTTTGTAAAACTTCAAGTATTAGAATCAAGATATGACATGAGAATTTCAGATCTCTCCTCTCTTTTTTTTTTAACCCTAATCCCCGTGGTTGCTGAGGGAGCTGACTTGCAAGCAGCTCCAGAAGCATCAGGGAGACTAATGCAAGTCCCAAATCTCAGTATGTAAATGCAGACTTTGAGAATAAGTTGCGTTTGTGTATGTCACACCTGGCAAGTAAAAAACCCCAACTTTTTTTTCCCCTGAGATTTACTGTAGTCACCTCCCCCTGAAATTTCTATTCATACAACTATAGAATACCAGGTTGGAAGGGACCTTCAAGGATCACCTGGTCCAACCATTCTTGACAAAAGCCCTGCTCAGACGAGCTGACCTAGCATCCTTTCCAACTGAACCTTCAAAGTGTCCTATGTCAGGGACTTCACCACTTCACTGGAGAGGTGATTCCAAAGCATTGCAGTTGCTTTGGATTAGAGCTTAACATAGGGCAGAGCAGATCTTCAAGAGTGCCTCACCTCCCTCTTCCAGACACCTTCATGAGTCACGTGCAGTATGAAATGAGGAGCTTGTGTCTTAGCCCTTATCTTCAAAGCTCTGTGTTGGCCACTCTTGTTGTTTGAAGAAGCTTTTTCCTCCACTTCATCATGAATCATTGACATCTACACTTAATAGGAACAATGTTCCTGAACAATGGAGGCTGGAAATTCAAGTGGGCAATAAATTGTCATGATGATACTGTAGATACAGGCATCAGAAAGGAGCCTGAGTGAAAAGCCAGCTTCTAAACCAGACAGAGTAGGAGTCTGAGTCATGGCTGATAGACCTTCCAAAGAAACGTAGACCAGATTTGGTAGGTAGATGGACGATGAGGGGAGAAAAAAGGCATTCTCTGCTTCTCTCAGTGACATTTCAGTGTGCTTCTTCTACATATCTGTTGGTCCATCCACGTATCCATCTGCTCAAAGGTGTACTTTAAGTACACCTTAAGATAATTATCTTTCCTTCCAGGAAAACTCCTGAGCGCAGTTGTGCACAATTCAACATTTCTAGGGCATTTACCACATATCATGTTCTGTTGTCCAATATCTACAGCTGCTGTAATGAATATGGAGAGGTGGTTAAGTCAAAGAGGAGCTAATTGTTTTCTCAGCAGTTTGAAAATTATGTACCTGGAGACCTTCATTTGGGTCTACTTTTGTGTAGTGCTGGAAGAAAATTTCCTTCCTAGAAGCCTCATGTAAAACAAAAACCTCTACTTTGGCAAAGCCACGTATGCCCTGGGAAATGTTCAGTTAAAATTACATGTACAGGGATGTTCATGGGATGGATTACTTTGGGGACCATCCATTATATAATTTGCAAAGGTTAAAGTTTGGGGGTTTTTTTTGCTGTTTCTTATGTGTCCTCCATATTTTTCCTCATGTTGTGTACAGTAAACAAACTGTTCTCCCTTTTTGCTTTTATCTTTTTATTTTCCTACTTTAATTTGTTCAATGTGTTCTATGCCATCAAGAAACTGCTTTAAAAGAAAGTGTAGAGTGATGTAGAATAGTCTTAATGAAAGCCAAAAGAATGTGAACTTGATGTTTTCCACAGGAAGTTTTATTCTCTTCTGTCCCGTGCCCTGCTTAAACAAATTGGCCTTTTTTGACCTTTTCCTTGTTGAAGTTTAAGTGGGAAATATCTTTCCATCTTAACCAGAAAGACCTTCCATAGCTCGTGTTTATTTTCCCTGTGATGGGCATACATCTTTTGCGGATCGAAACTGTTAAACTGGACTTTCAGAGAGAAATTAACAGCTTGAGGCAATGATGATGAAGTGCTAAGCCTTTCTTTCTCATGCCTCTAGCTCTGTTTGGCTGGTGATGATTTTTCCAGAGATTAACAAACCTCAGGAGCAAATTTGTTTAGTTAATGGTTTCCTCTCAAGCATCTTCTTTGTTGTTATTAAGAACAAATGTAGTAAATTCCTGTTTGCTATTTGTGAACATTGATTGCATTGTTTCTGCAAAAACCTATAAATGCTGCCATGTTTTCCACCTCTGTCTTCAGAGTTCTGGCTTCAAAGCACTTTGGCAGTCTCCCTGTAAAAGAGTTTCAGAGAAGGCAGGTTCCATGTCCTTGTGACATTGCTGCTTTTAATGAGAAAGCTGTTGTGTTCTCCAGTCATCATACTTTTGAATGGAGACGAGCCAGGTCTGAGTTCCTTGCTGCTCTGGTAATGCTGCCTTCATAGAATCATAGAATGGTTTGGGTTGGAAGGGACCTTAAAGATCATCTGGTTCCAACCTACCTGCCATGGGCAGAGACACCTGCCATTCAACCATGTTGCTCAAGGCCCCTTCCAACATAGTCTTGAACACTTCCAGTGATGGAGCATCCACAACTTCCACAATGCTTCCCTGGGCAACCTGTGCCAGTGTCTCACCACCCTCATGGTGAAGTTGTTCTTCCTGATTTCTAATCTTTTCTCAGCTTCACATTGTGTGAAGTTCTTCCCATTACCTCACTGTTTGTTCTCAGTAATGGTCGTTCTTACATGTCTGTAACTTTAGAACTTCCAATTAAAACAATCCAGTTTTAGTACAACATGTATAACTTATTGATGCGTGTATTGCCCTTATAAAGTTATTTTAAAATCCTTTTTGTTTCCAGATAAGGAGTTTTAACCAACAGAGCTGAAATTTATGAATTTGAAACAGTCCAAAGTCGTCCTGGTTTAGTGATTATTCTGGGTAATTTAATTTCAGCCTGTCTGATTTCTACCTGAGTTTGCTCATACCTGCCCTCTTAAAAATCTCCCTGCAGTCTGCCTTTAAGAATTTTGTGAATGGTACTAAACATTCAATTCCAAGCATTTGATTAGGAGCACATTACTTCTACCAGCTTCTGGCAGTCAACAATAGGAAACAATTTTATTTCTTCTGTCATAGTTTTCAGGCAAAATGTGTGAATATATCTGAATTTTTGTTGAGAAGGTTGTTGGGCATGTAAGACAGGAGATCAGCTGCTGACCCATGCATTATGCAGTGTGACCACTTGCACCATTCAGCCAATTCTTGAATGTTTAGAGGGAATGTGTATTTCCTGAAGCTCGGCCCACATCTGAGCTATCTTTATTTCCTCACACTGTGACACTCTGACAGAGAAAGGAACTTCCATGGATTTTTATAGGGTTGCGGTGAAAGGGAATTCTTGTTTCAGGTTCTAGTTTATAAGGTTTAGCATTGGAAATACTCAGCCTAAACTATGGTAACATATACTCCTTAAAACCTGGTTAGCGTCCTGCTATTTTTGACCTTTTTGGTGACCTGAGTTGCTATAATAATGGTCTGATTTAGTTTTTATCTGCTCTTTTTCACTATCCATCATCTTGTGACTCCTGACAGGTGACCAATATGTGATAGCAGTCATCATCACAAGTCATCTCTTTGATAAAACTATATTCTGAGTACTAAAGGAGTGTTCCTTAAGAATAATGCTGTAATAGACACAAATTCATCCCATAATTCCTTTAGCCTCAGTAAATACATTACAAATGTTTACTGTCTATTGTGGTAACATAAGCCAGAAGCCTTAGTTAGTCTAAACAAAACAAATACACAGGAGAGTTTTTAAGAGTTTCCAATTTCAGAAAAAAATTCTCATAGATTTGCCTTTTTTTCCATCACATCTTGAGTTAGACATCAGCAAGTCTGTGTGTTTTCCCCAAAGCACCAAAAAGACTATCGTATGAGAATTCTCTTTTCTGTTCACAGTCATGCTGCTATTTGGTCACATTTCAATCCAGTGGAAATAAAAAAAAGAATGCAGGGGGAACTGAAAGCACACCAGAACTGCTTCAATGAGTTCAAACCTCAATGGTGCTGCAACCCTTAACAGAAGGCAGAGCTCAGTTGTGTCTATGGAATGGTTCCACATTTCTTCAAAAAAAAAAAATAAATCAAGCGATTACTTTAACAAGATAACAGAAAAGATTTATTGCTTATAATTTTTTTCATTTCTTTTTCAAGTAAACTTTTGCACTTTACTTGTGCTCTTCCTTGCCTCCTTCCTGGTCTTCACGCGTTTCACTTTGCTAAATTGCTCCTTAAATATTTAAATTAAGATCATCCTACATTTTATTTCATCACTTATATTGACATTGTTCTTTTTGTTCAGTAGGTCACAAGGAGCACTCAGGTTTCCAGTCACAGACTTTTGTTATTTTAAGTGCTGGCATCTAGGCAAAGCTTGCTTTATTAAACTCCAGAGTGATTTTTCTGTCTGAAGAAACTTCATCTGTAATTTGTGTTTCTCTCTGAATAAGTGGCTGTATTTGACCGCTGAAAAAACAAATCTGGCAGAACAGTAAGGCAAAGGGGGATGATGACATAGAATCACAGAATCCTTTAGGT
>NW_008603253.1:0-1471 GCF_000691845.1 Merops nubicus | reverse complement strand
CGCTGCCCGCTGCCCTCACACCTTCCTTCCCCTCTTCCCTCTTCTCCCAGCACACAAAGGAAAGAAATACGAGGCAGAAAAACTGATAGTTCCCACTCCATTTGAATAACAAGTGAAATCCTAAAAATACCTCCACTGCACGTTATTACCAACTGTATCACCAGGTTTTATAGTGACAGGGCTGTGCTATAATTTCTGAGAAAACCTCGGCATAAAGCTCCATAAACCCAACCACTCCTGTAATGTATCACCTTATCTAGTGCACAATCATTTCCACAACTTTTCATGTTAGTATAATTTGTTCAAAAATGGTAATAAATACATCCTTGAAGTCAAATAAGAATCATTGCACAATCTACTGTAACTTGTTCTTACTAGTGACAGTTAATCATGCTACCAGGATCTCACATGAAAGAAAATAAGCAAACCTTTGGGTGTTCTGTAATTACAGACCTCACTAAAAGCACACTTCCTTCTTTAATCAACAAATACATGAAAGCTTGCTTCCAACACCCTCTCAAGTGTGCCATCCTGCCTGTGGACAGCCATCGCCATGGAAAAGAAAGGGTCCCACCCACGTTAGCAAACGGTCTCCTCCTGTGCTAAGCAAAGTACCGAGTCAGAAAACCCCGATACCCTTTGGCTAGAGGTCTAACCATGAATTAAAAAACCAAACATTCCTCACTAATGCCAAGGAAAGCAGAAGTCTAAGGAAAGCCTAATCTCTTCATCTCCAGGAGGTCAGACTCCACTTAGGCTCACGGTGATTGGAATAAAGTGGATACTGTAAATAGTGCTAATAGATTACTTCTTATGTAAGAATTCTAACCATACCCAATAGTTGATAAAATCATTCCTTTTCAACACGTAGCACCAACTTAACACAATTTTCACTTAAAAAAAGTCTGATAAATAATATTCCCATTTTAAAGACAGGAGAAATGAGCTCTTTGCTTTCCCTCCAGGGAGGCAATGGGCAAGCCCCAGCTTTGCTCCCGCCAAGGTCACCACACCTCTCCTCACCCGCGTGGGGAGAAGGTTTTTTCATCTCAAGTCAACAGCAGCAGCAGGATTCAAACCCAGAGGTGCCAGGCTTTCATCTCCAGCACCCTGTCCTCCCAAAACAATGCCATCAGGAGAGTCTGTGGGTGCTGAGAAAGTTAAGGGTGGCCACAGGACATTTCCATTCTTTTGTACAAGAATGTGAAACTCAGAATTAGAGGCTGGAGAGCAGAGATGCTTCCTCTTGCTTCTGTGATTTGGCATTTTCAGGCGCTGGTTTGTTCTTCCTAGTAGCGAAAAGGTTCACTATGTTAACGGAGGTTTTTGGGTTATGATCTCCTGATCAGCCAACCCGTCGGGGAGCTCCTGAGAACTAAGGACAGCCAGGGACATGGGGCTCTGAAGGGAAGCCACGCCACGGGCTCCACCGCCGGAGAGCAGGGGAGCGGGAGGAGCGCGCTGGCGGCTC
>NW_008603252.1:0-3379 GCF_000691845.1 Merops nubicus | reverse complement strand
CCTCTTCTGACCGACTCTTACAGTGAGCAACTGCAAGGTGCTTAGTTACTGACTGGGCTTAAAACCCTGACATTGGCTTATTCAGAAACCAGCTTTGAAGAATGCCACAGTAGACAGCCTTGAAGAGAAGAGAGGTCTAGGATAACTGGCTGATTTTTCAAGGGTCATCTCCTTCAGACTCAAAAATGGTTTATCCCAACATGCAGAATGTTGAGAAAGATGATGGGATGCATGCATGGATGAAGGAGGATCTTCTGACAAAACTAGGACATATAAAAAAAAAGTATACAATAGATGGAAATGGAGTCAGGAGCATAGAAACACCTCTCAAGTGTGCAGGGGTGGGACTAAAAAAGTAAAAGCCCACCTGGAGCTCAGACTAGAAAATTATGTGAAGGGCAACAGAAGAATTTCCACAGGTAAATCATCAGGAAAAGGAAGACTAAGTAAAAAGTGGTTCCACTGCTGAATGGGGCAGATGACCTGATGAAAAGAGATATGGAAAATGTCTTCTTCATATATATCTTTACTGGTAAATGTTGACTTCAGGAATCCTGAATCTTTGAGACCAACTAGGAAGCTTTGAGCAAAAAAACCATCCTATAGAGATAAAGATCAGATAAGGGAACGTTTAAACAAACTGAACATAAATACATCTATGGGACATGATGGAACACAATCATGAGTGCTGAGGTCATTGTGGGGTGATTCTTATCATTCAAAGGTTCTGATAGAGGTTCTTGAGGACTGTGAGAAAGCAAAAGTTACTCAAGTCTTCAAGAGGAGCAAGAAGAAAGAACTAAGGAACTACAGGCTGGTTAGCCTGACCTTGATACCTGGGAAGATGGTGGAGCAAATCCTTCTGGAAGTCTTTTACAAACGTATGAAGGACAAGAAGGTGTTTTGGAGTAGGCAGCACTGACTTACAAAACAGGAATCATTCCTGACCTACCTGATATCCTTTTGTGAGATAACTTGCTACCTGATAAGCAAAGAGCAGTGAATGTTTATTTTGACTTTCGTAGGGTTTTCAGCACTGTGTCCCATAACATCCTCATTGACAAACTAATAAATAATGGCTCAGATAATTGAGTAGTGAAGTGGGTTGAAACACGGTTGGGCTGCTGGGACCAAATAACTGCAGCACAAAGTCCAGCTGAAATCCTGTAACTTATGGCATACCCCAAGGTTTGATACTGGGGCCAGTACTATTTAACATCTTCATTAATGACATGGATGATGAGACAGAGCATACTCTCAGCAGGTTTCCAAGTGATACAAAAGTGAGAGGATTGGCTGAAACACCAGATGGGGGTGCTGCTGTTCAGAGAGACCTTGACGGGCCAGTGAATGGGTCAGCAGGATCCTCATGAAGATGAAGTAGGGAAATGCAAAGTCTACATATTCTTCTCAGAAGAACTCCATGCACCAGTACATGTTGTGTGATCACAGTCTGGAAAGCAGTTTTGCAGAAAAGGAGGTGGAGTTCCTGTTGGACAAAAAATTCCAATGGTATCCTGGGATAAATTAGGAACAGCATCACCAGAAGGGGCATGAAAGTGATCATTCCCATCTGTTCAGCACTGGTGAGGCCACATTTAGAGTTCTGTGTTCAGTACTGGGCTCTCCAATACAAGACAGACATCGACATGTTGGAGCAAGTGCAGCAAACGGCCACTAAGGTGATTAAGATATTGGAGCATCTCTCAGACTGGGAGGGGCTGAGAGAGCTGTGACTGTTTAGGATGGAGAAGAGGAGGCTTGGGAGGAAAGGGTTCATCAATGTGCATAAATCTGCAACAGAAGGCAATAAAGAAGACAGAACTAAACCTTTCTCAGTGGTACTCAGAGAAAGGACAAGAGGCACTAGGCACAAACTGAAATACAAGAAATTTCATTTAAACATATGAAAAGCTTTTTTACTGTGAAGGTGAACAAACTCTGCAGCAGGTTCCTGAAAGAGGCTGGTGAGTCTGTGTCTCTGGAGATATTTGCAATGTAACTAGGTGATCCTGAACAACCTGCTCTAGACGACCTTCCTCTGAGCAGAGGAGGTGCACTAAGTTATGAGGTCCTCAAACATATTCTATGATTCCATGAAAACTGAACAATCAAAGTAAGCTCAGACTGAGTAAAACCTTAGATTCAAGGTTTCTCATCAGAGTCCCGCATAGCGGATTCCTAATTGGCTTTCCTCATACACCCGAGTACTAAGTAAAACTTGGACACAAAACCCAGGAAGACACTCTGATACTACCAATAAGCAGCCATTACCAAGCTGCCCATATGTCCAGCCCTACTTTGAACTTGTCTCAGTACTATTCCTCCCTGCCAGTGCTTAATCCATTCACCACATAAACAGAGAACATGCACTACTATTAATACTCCAAAAAGGTATGGATATGTGTGCTTCAGCACTGTTTTCTTTTCGCTGGCAGCTCAAGAATTTAGGAAAAAAAATATTTTTTTAATACTGTATCAGGTAGAGATTGATCAGTTTGGAAGTTGCAATGCTACTAACGCCATCCCAATGGCTAATTGTCAAACCTCAATAGGACCCATATGTTGTCGCCAACACTTGGACCCTGGATTGCGGCTACTCAACCTCTGCCGTTGAGGGCCATTGAGACACGAGCTCCAATGTGGAGGATGCTGCAAATGGTGTTTATTGCGTCGTTGCAATTGCTTATATATGATAAGCCCCACACACAATGCCCCTCGTGGGCGGTCTAAGCTTTCCGTTACATCGCATGATCTTCCAAACGCCGGCCCCTATCTAGGGCGGGCTTTGCTTATTACAACACCCATAAAACCTACTTAACCCTACTGTTGTCGAAGAGCAATCATGTGTTCATTGTAAAATTGTTGGAATCTGAACTACAGTTTATTCTGTAGAAGTCTGACTGATAACAATTGCAATGGTAATTGAGTTCTTATTTCCTGTGGGGGCTGTCATAGAGGACAGGATAGAATTTCAAGAATGGAATAGCTATGTTAATGATTAATTGAAACATTTATTCTCATGTCAAAGACAAAAATTTATAGATGTGGTGTGAATGTGCTTGCTTGAGGACAAAAGTCAATTAACAGATGAAATAAGAATAAGCTGCCTTTGTGTGGCAGGTTTTCCCACAATTGTTCTGCAACTTTTTTTCTGAAACAGCTGGGAAAAGTTTGTGTGACAGTGTATTTACCATTAATGACTAATTCCTCCCAGCATTAAAGGGAGAGATGTAGTATGATTTGGTTTTAGTCTTCAGCCTATACATTCTCAAACAAAATCAGTGCTTGCTTTCCAGTTTTAAAGCTAGAGAGAATAGGCTGAATAGTCTGACTACCAAACTGCATTGTGAAACATATTAAGAACGGCTGTTACGTG
>NW_008603251.1:0-2438 GCF_000691845.1 Merops nubicus | reverse complement strand
CCTTCCCTCTCAACTACAGAGCCAGAGGAGTTCTTAACACTTGAAAGAGTTTGGGGCTGGGGCTGTTTCCTACAGGAGTGTTGAGAGGCAAATCCCTAGAGCAAAACAGAATCCAGGAAAAGAATAGTAATGGTGATTCATCTGCCTCTGCAGCTGACATCTCAGCATCCAGCGGTGCTCCGGTGACCTGCTGCCGTGTTACTGCTGCACTCCTGCTCTTGAGTGGATTCCACAAGCTGTGTTCACCTTGCTAATCCTGTGACTTCCTCGCTCCTTTACAGACTCCAGCACATAACCAGGCACATTATCACCTACGGATTCTTCATCCTCAGTGCCCCGAGAACTGTGGAGTTTCACAATGCCTGCTCAGATGATGACTTCCCAAGGCCAGCACATTCAGTTGGTATTTAATAGTAGGGTGTACAGTGCCTTATATTTTAAAGCAAGGCTTGAAGAAAGCAGCTGGAGGGCAGGGTCGGTATCTCTGGCTGGAAATGGGCTCATCCTGCTCTCGCTGCCAGCAGGATTTAACCACGTTTGGTACAACAGAGCTGAGCACGCTTGTCCTTGGCTCCACTCACAACTAAGCTGTATTCCGAGGAAGTTCAGTTGCCAGAACAGTGCCAGAAGAAACCACTGGACCTTGGCAAAGGCTTCACTGCTTTGGAGAGCCACGAATCTCTGCGTAATGCAAAACCCACGGTGTTCACAGTGCCTTACTACCTGTCTCACAGAGAGAAGAACCTCTCCATCAGAATCTGAAATAATGGTTTCTCTGTCTATGTCTGACTTGATAAACCACAATTTCCCTTGGCTCAGCCTGTAAAACGTACTGCCATGATCACAAAAGCAGATCCTTTCCTAATAAAACATATCCACTGCTAGAAGTTAATTCTCTCTGTGCTGAAGTGCTGTAAAGCAGCAGAAGGCTTCTGTTGGCACAAGTTTTAAAGCTAGGAAAACAATTTGTGAAAAAACCCTCATGTAAATCCGTTGCTTTGGGGGGAAAAGTGCTTTTCCATGGGAGTTTACCATCGTTTACATGATTGTAACAGGCTCTGCACGAGGGAAGCTACACTCATCCCAAAATAATAAATAAACCAAACCAGTGTGGGCAAGTTCAGGACCCAGGCAGTGCTCAGAGAGAAGCAGCAGCTTGATGTGGGGGGTGGGGGCTGCTTACCAGCAGCCTCGGGCTCTCCTCAGAACTCTGGTCTTCCTTCCAGCACAGTCCCAGGTGGACACTGAGGTTGGAGTCACAGGAGTTACGTGTTTTTCTGTGAGAACGGGTCCTTCCCTCCTGCTGGCAAAGTGCTTGGAGGATACCAAGTGTAGAGGTGTTAGGTGGGAGGGTGAGGGGCAGTGACACCCCCCAGATCAGAGCCTTTTGTCTAAAGGGAGCAAAGGGATCCTTGACACACGTCCCCATTGAATTTAGGACACCAGGCGCGGCTCTCCTTCAGCATCCTGAAGCCTTCTGCTCCTGACATGTCCAACTTGAAAAAAAATGGCTTTATTTGATATAAATTGGGAGATTCCTTTTGTATCTGTCTGATCTAAAGCATGGCTGGTCAATGAGAGTGTTCCCATTTACACCACGTCCACAGAAATAGTTTTGATCCTTTTTTCCCCATGTGTTTTTGCTCTGCTTTAACTTTGGATCTCCAGTGAGATTTCCTTGCTTATTGTAGGGGGTTTGGACTCGATGGCCTTTAAAGATCCCTTCCAACCCAAAATATTCTATGATTTTATGACTCCCTTCCACAGGATTTACTTTCCAACCTTGTTTAACAAAGACAGTGGCAATTTCTTTTACTTTCTGTTGCTACAGGAAGGTTTATTTTGCTTAATTATTTGGATTTTTTTTTCTAGTTTCTGTCCTAGATTATTTAGCTCTGTTGGATGCTACAAAAACGTGTGTGAAGTTCAGCCTCTGTTCTGATGGTGAACACAATACAAAGCATGAAAGCTGAGATGTAAAGGTAAGTAGTTATTAAATTATATTTATCTTCATATTCTCTGCTGTTTTTAAGATCCACCAGTGCAGACAACTCCTTTCCCTGGTGATTACATCATGCTTTAATTTTTTCCGTGCTCCTTAGACCTAAACTCAACTCCTGCAGCTCTTTGAGTAACAGCATTTGCTAATCCGTGGTATTTTTTTTGCCATTCGCTTTCATCAGGAAATGTCACGTTGCGTGATCCCTGTCCACAGCCCGAGTGCTGGCATGATTTTTGTGAAACCTTTTACTTTTGCTCAGATACTTGCTCGTGGGGACTTTTCTCCGTGTGGCAACACTGCCGGCGGTGTCCCAACCGCCCGTACAACGCCCGAGCCCTCGTCGCGTTGGGCGGGGGGGAGCGTGGGTCGAAACTCGGGGCAGCTTCTCAGCTCTCATGGGACGAAGTGACCCCCGGGGGGCTGCAGCCCGCAGCCC
>NW_008603250.1:0-5627 GCF_000691845.1 Merops nubicus | reverse complement strand
CAATCCATACTTCTGAGCTTCACAATTTTACTTAAAATTAATAAAGGAAACACCTATCAATAAGCATTTTTTTTAACAAGCATGAGTTTATAAAATACATGGCAGTCATACATTTATTATCAATAGTGCAAAGGTTTGCACTCTACTACTTAAATTTTACTATCCTCACTTGTCTTCAACAGTGTCCATTTTTTTAAATTTCAAAGTCAATGGATGAAATAGAATGGCTTTGGAGTATTAAAGAAAATAATTGTGAAAACACCTTTTTTTATGCCGTTTAGATCCTGCAAACAGATTTACTTGCTGAAAACACACAACAATTTTTTCTTTTTCTGTTTAGAAAGCAATGGACTGAAGTTTTCCTAGAAATGCCCGTTAAACTCCATTCAACAGTTTTTGCTCAAAGTTTGCCTTACCTTTGAAGGAAGGTTCTCCTGAGAAAAGGCTACTACTAGGCTCAAATGATGACATAGATGTGTGAAATATATTTTGATGGCTTTAAGTTTTTGAAGGATACTAGCATGATTCCGATACAGTCTAATCATTGGGAGCTTTATGGTAAAATATTCACCATAGTTATGAAAAGCAAAAAGTACTGAAAGACGTGAACTTTACCAGAGCAACAATTTTGTGGGGACTAACTTTTTTTACTTTTGAAAAATAAATATTTCTTTACTCATACATTGCAGAGATTTTAACCACAGACATCTGAACAGCACATCTGTTCCTATGTCCACAGTAACATATCATGTGGTGGCACATCTCATCTATTTATGTCAGTTAGGCCGTGTTACATCAGTAGAACATATTTAAGAGAATAGGGAATTCTTCTACATGTAATACAGAGGAGTGAGAATATGCATGCTCACATGTATGTGCCAAAAATACCCAAACGCCTTCGTATTGAAAAGAAAGGTCTTGGATCCAGTTCTGGTATCAGTGGTAGTTTTGGCCAGTTAAGATCAGGATGTGAACTCATAAAGGAAAAAATGTGTGTATGTGGTATGAATACAGGGGGCTTACTCTATTTTTCAGTGGTAGTGCAGCAAGTAAAATACCTAAATATGGAAGGGTACTGATGTCTTCCTGGAAACACTTAGTACTATCATCCCATTATATATGTGATTCTGATATCTAAATTCTTGTAGTTTTTCCATGGTAACAGCAGTTTCTGAGACCTTTTTAAATGTGATCTGCTGTTACTTGTTTCCTCTTTGAGGTACTGGAATTTTAAATGTCTGGTATTTCTGATTGCTTGGAATGTTTCCAAAATGTTTCTGGCTTGAAACCAAATAACTTGGCCTAAAAATGTCACATTCTTTTGAGTTCAGTCAGTAGTATTGACTTTTAATATAATCAGAAGGTTTTTTTAACTGTGTGCTGGTTTGTTCACTGAAAGCCAGATACTGAAATACGCACAACTGAGACTAAAGTCACAGAAGAAGACAGAAACTTTAACAATACAGATGAATTAAAGTCACCTATATTTATCTTTATGCACTGCTCAAAATGAAATATCATTTATACAAATCTAAAGTAGGCAAGAAATTTCTCAACCTATAAATGAACGACCAAGAAAAGAGAATAAGCCTTACAACTTCTTAAAAATTCACCATTTAGTGTTTTGTACATGGCTTAAATAACAACTTGAAATAATGAGTTTTTTTCAGATAGACAAGGCAGAGGTAGCCCAGTAATGAATAATAAAAGGAATTGTTATATGACGCTACATGTTCCAATCTTCCTTCCTTTGAGTTTTCAAACAAATTTCCCATACGTAGAACTGAAAGAATATTTAAAGCTCTATTATAAAGAGATTGTGCATGGAAGACATCAACCTAGCTATATAAAAAAGTAATAACTTTCTGACACACTTGAGATTAAGCTCAGGGACATCTGCTATTTTACTTCTTATTTTTATGCTTGTTTACCTACAAAATGACCTTACTGTAAACACACCTAGTCAACACAGAGTTCATGAGCAAATTTTGAAACTATGCATAAAGTCATTTAAGAGCATAAAATTCGTCCTAAGACTTTAAAAATAAACAAAAGAATCTGAATTTTCGTGTAAGCTTGCAAACATAAACATGGCTAGCATAGCAAATTCCATCTTTCTTTTCTACAGTCCACTCCCTGAAGCATGGTGCCTTTTGACACTCATTTACTTCATTGCAATATGACTATATAATGCTATTTTTTGATAGCAATATGCATGTACTTTGTGCAAAACAGATAAAAGAATACTTTGTCTACTTTAAAAATGCATTTGCGGATTTGTAACCTTTTCTTCTTAAATACAAATTCATTTGTTAAACTAAAATACACCATTCTATTCTAGCCCTTTCCTGAGTGTTAAGAACCTGTGAAGTTCAAACTCAAAGTTAACTAAATAATTTCTGTTATAATTAACCTGCAAGTCAGCAAGTAGTGCTATATTTGGAGTTTCTTAATTTTGTCACAAACAGTTTCGTACATCTCAAAAGAAAATCTTCTACTCTCTTAATTCCTAAATTCTCAGGTTGACCTTTTAATGCTCTGATATTTTCAAAATTTTAAACGGCTGTAAAGCTGTCCTTTGTGATCATGCAGCCAATAAGAAAAGACCATTTCAGGCCATAAACATAAGTATTGCTAGTATGCCACAAAAAACTGAGAGCTAAATAGTTGCTTCAGAATTCAAATATTTGGCATCTCTTCCAAAACTGGGACCCAGATATTTCTGCTTTTACCAAATAATCCTCAAGCTTAGTTTAAATATTCTTCAACGTTTACTTCTTTCCTCCATGAGCTATGTTAAATGAAACCAGCTGAGTAAGCACTGGTCTGTCTGAAGCCCTCAGAAGCAGTGGCCCGCTTCTGAGGGAAGAAACAGGAGGACCCATCCAATCAATACATGGCTTTGAACCTGGTGCCAACAGCAGGACTTTAGGATCATGGGGCAGTTTACACAACACCAGGCCTGGACTGGATGTATTGTATTTGGGGGAGGGGGGAAGGAAAGAGCATATAGTGGCCAATGAAGAGGAAAAAGCAGAGATACTGACTGCAGATAGTGGTGGTGGATGGAGTTAAATCCAGCTGGTGGCCAGTCACAAGTTGTGTTCCCCAAGAGCACAGGCCTTTGTGACAATAATGAATACAGTTAATGTTACATCTACCAGGCAGAAACCATCCCATTTTGGGACACTCTGAACAGTATCTAGAACAGCAAATAAGGAAATTATTGAATAAAAAGAAGCAGTCTTCCACAACTCCAACACTTCAACAAGTGTTCAACAAAAACATAATTAAGTCTAATAGCTAAGAATGAGCATTACATGGGTACAACACAAACATGAATGTAAACAACTCATTGGAAGAAGTTTATTGGTAGCTGACAATTCAAACTACAGGGATATATTCAGTGTCATTCTATAGTTGCCTTCCTGGATGTGGTCTATTTATCATTAAAGACAGATGGCAAAATAGAAAGCACATTTGTTCAAATTTTTTCAAAGAATGCCATGCAGGGGAAACCCACAAGCATTTGGCAAGGCAGGATTAGAATCCAAAGTTGTCTCAACAGAACTGGCTTATAAAAAAACAGGATTTAGTTCAGTGAGAGCATCAAATGTTGCTTCTATACTGGAATAATCAACTGAATACATGTACAATAAGAAACAAGTAAGTAGACGGTGATTAGGAGGGGTTTTAGACAACTACACACTGAATGTGAGACCTCACTACTATATCCATTGTGAAAAAAAAAAATGTTATCTAAATTTGATAAACAGTAATGTATTTTAGACATTAAATCTACATCATTAAATTTAAGAAGTAGTCATCAGAGATGACACCTTCAAAGTGGAATTCAGGCTGGAGCACCAACAGAAAAGCTCCAGAATAATGATTAAATGCCTAGAAAATATGGTAAATCGATAAAGATATTGATTAATATCTTTAAAATAAAGAGCAAAAGGCACAGGAGAGAGATGAGAAAAATCTTAAAATAAATGTGTTCACCACAGAAAGGAAATAAATTACGTTCTGTGTTCTTCAGAAATAAAATGTAACAGATTTAAGCTAACAGAGGAGATTGGACAACCTAAAAAGAAACCTCCAAAAAATGTGAAAGCTGAGCATAGGCAACAATAGTTCAGGAACATTGCAATATCTCTATCATAAGATGATGTTTAATTATAGTTTAGATATAATCTGTCCTTCCTTAGGAGGCAATATGGAGAAGGGAATAAGGTTTTATACTATGGTTCGGGGCTTGTGTCCATCTTCAAAATACTTATCCCAACATTGCTGAAATATTATCAATAATGTTATACTGAAAATATCATAATGGTGGAAACAAGACACTATAAGCAATCTTGCAACAACTGCTTCACTGTGGGACAAAATCCAGCAAAAATATCTTTCAAGTGTTTTTCAGATAAAAAAATCCAAAGTCTGAATTTTAGCATAACCAAGACTACTGGTGCATTTGTTGTACATATGAAAGATCATTATGTTCCTACCATAAGCACAGTACAGTTTGGAAGAAAAAGAAAAAATCCTAATGCACTGTGTAGAATTCATTTTTTCAGGCCCTTGATGATTGCATCTGAGCCTGACTATGCAGCACACAACATGTGAATTCTGTCTTCTACCTAGATCAACCATGTTTAAAACAGAAAGGGGTTATATTACAGTTCTTCAATGGCCTTGAAAGGTCTAGCTCAAAAAATTGATTCTGTTTGGAAGTGGACACCAGTAAGGAGGATAATACAGATCAAAACTGGAAAAAACTCATACTACAGATTGGAAATACCTCAGGTAAATAAGAATTAATGGATACATCATAGGTGGAGATACATAAATTAAATACTTTTATAGAAATTTGTTGGCATTTACATGGTTTCAAAGATAGAAGAAATACACACGTGGTACTGCTTTCTGTTTATAAGATTGTCTTTTCCGTTTTTCTTCACTAATAGACTAACTGTTCATTTTCACTTTCTATTCAAAATGTTGAGTCACAAAATTGTAAATCCATAACTAACATATTTTTAGCCTCATCTACAATTCAATAAATCTTCTCAGGCACACAATGGTTGAGAAAACTGTGAAGAGAAACACACACTAAAAATGGCCTCTATCTGTGTTTTCAATTACTATTTCTTTTATTTTTGCTAAACCTAACTAGCATTTAATAGAAATTGGTATTAAAAATTCTAACATTTCAGAAATAAGTATTTTTTTTTCATTGTAATTTGATATTTTAAAGCTTTCACAGTCAGAGCCCCACTTCATTTTTATATGGAAATCACATTCAAAATAGTCCATGGTCAGACAATAAAGTGTTTTATTTAACCAAGTTGGCTAAGCTGTCAAACATGGATTTAGTTAGTAAATGGACCAAAAGCTCCAGAGAATGCTGAGTGCTATTGGAGCAAACCAGGAAGTATTGGTTGGACACTTGGTAAATATTTAAAACACAGAAAATGGATGGGTTAAATAATTTTTCCTTCACACCTGTTTTTGTTGCAAGTTGAAAGATGAAAAAAAAAATTAATAACAAGCAGGAATCCTATTTAGTGCCATTCAAAAAATCAGCCAATCTCTTGATTTTCAACAAGTCCAAGTGCAAAGTCCTG
>NW_008603249.1:8700-11915 GCF_000691845.1 Merops nubicus | reverse complement strand
TTCTATGATTCTATGATTCTAAATATCTTGCTTTCAGCATTTACTTACGACTGGGTGTGCAGCTCTGTGGCCATGCCTGCTGCAGGAGCACCTCAACCAGGCTCCTGGAGATAAATGGCATGGTCCCAGGCTTTGATCAGGCCATGTTTCCCTGAAGGTTTGGGTGTCTGTGAGCATCAATGGAAGAAGATGATGTCTCCAGAGGTGACAAAGATCTATGCTGAGAGACTACTCCCTGTCTCAGAAGGCAGGTGTGAACAGGAGTCAGGACTGCGACACATCAGGGTAGGCAATAGGTGCATAATGCCAACCTGTACAGAGGAAGACAGTCAGAAATAATTAACCTTATGTAATGAAGCTGAAAGGCAATATACATAAAAATGCTGAAGGGAAACAGTTTTTCCCTGGTACATTGGCTGTGAAAGTCATTAGCTCAGTTCTGCTGTGGCAAGTCTGAGGGCAGTGCAGGTAGGTGCTGCCCCTCATCCCTGCTGCAGGGCTCAGGTTCAGGCTAGATGATGCTTTTTGAAAGCATTAATTTTTTTTTTCCTTTATGTTGAAGAAGAGTACATAGCCAATATTAAATGCTAAAGCTTTCCATACAAGTCACTCACACTGATGTGCAACTTCTGAGATTCAACTGCAGTTCTAGGAAGGTGATTTCTTGGTATTTGTTGGTAAGGTTGGTAGTCAGTAGGGTTATTTGAATACTAGACCTAAGAAGTGGTGGTGTGTGGCTGATCTAGGACAGGCTGGGTAACCTCACCTCCCAGCACCTTGTTACACCACCGGCTTCTCGGCTCGTCCCTGTGGTGGTGAGCTGCTGGCCTTGGGGTTTTCAGGGTGATGCTGCCTTCCCTGCTGACACTTCAACCCAGTGGAAATGGCATGAAGTTACCCTCTGTTATTGGGGAAGGTCGTGTCTGGGCACTGTTTCAGGCTCTCTGCAATTCCCTGTTGCTTTAGCAAACCTAACAGTTAGAGGATGATGTTTTCCTTGCAGCTCAGGCTGTTCAAATAGCTGTGTCCTGATGCCCAGTGGAGGCAGGATAGCAGGTGTGGGTTTAATTCAATGAATCTGAGGGGGTTGTAGTTAATTTTATATTTTATTTATTATTCTATTTTGTATTTTTTTCCTGCAATATCCAAATGTTGTGCACCCACTTTTACAGGACTGTGATGGCTTTTAAAATATGCAGGGCAGACATGGAACAGAGCTGTATGACTGGGTATGGCTTGTGTGAAGGCAAAGCTGGTTCAAAAAACTCCAGAGGTAAATCAAACATGAGGAATTCAAGATTTTTGTGAAAAAATTGGCTGAGTTTGCAAACAGTATATCTAGCCTGAAAAAGACTTGAGGGTTTTTTGGTCTTCAAAATAGCACAACCAGATGGCAGTAGGTTATTTTTGAACTTTGGTTACATAATTTTGCTAAATATTTTTCTTCCCTCTGCAATTCAAAATTGTCTGTAATTCAGACTGTGCTGGTGCTGTGTATGATAGTCTCCTGACTATACACAGACATAAAGGCATTCCTAATGTTCTCCCTGTGCTCTGTGAGCAGCCAGAGCCAGGTTGCCTGCAAAGGTAGTGGATCTGGGAGCTGAGATGGCCCCAGGTGGGATGTGCCCTCCCCAACAGCGTGGTCCCCAGGGAACAAAGGCACAGGCAGAGCAGGGCTGGTTGTGAGGCCCATTGACAGTCCCAAACACAGCAAGTGATGAGCCCGGTCCAGGCAAAGTGTCAGTGTGTGTCCCAGGTAAGGCAAGTTGTGGCCAAGAAGGAGTTTTGGTGCCCAGGGAGAAGGTGCATGGACCATTTAAGCTGTCCAAGGGGAACAGCAATGCCTGGGAGAAGGGAAGGTGATGGAAGTGCAATTAAAAAGGGCCACATAGGGTCCATAAATGAGAACAATGGAAAGAGACCATAACTGTGGCTTTAGGGGAAGGCATGAAGCTGGTTTTGCTCCACACCATTCTCCTGCACCAGAGAATAATCTTATTTTTAAGAGAAACATTTTGTTCCCCTACTCTTAAGCATCCATCGCCATTATGTGACTGGTGAGAAGGGAAGAAACTGTCCCGTCTCAATCCTTAAGTGACAGAGCTGCAAAGCTCCAACTGAAGCAAGCCTTGCCTGAGAGCACAAGGGCCTGCTGACAAGGTAGAAATCACACTTCTCTGAAAACAGTGTAAAAAGCTTTCATAGAGCTTTGTTCCTCTGAGAGACCTCAAAAATCTTTATGAAAGAGGTTAATGTTTATTCTTCTTATTTCAGCCTTCAGCATGACTAGAACTATGGAGTCATTTCAGATAAGGAGGATTTTCCTGTTTTTCAACCTGTTTTTTGCATGCAGCTGCAGTGGGTGCCGTTTGCTTCACTGCTCCCCCAGTGCAGTTGGTCACCAGCTTGGTTTCTCCTATGCTGCAGATACTTGGAGATCTTTAGAGGAAATGAAAATCAATTATATACTAAAAGAGTAGCTCAAAACAAACTTTAGTAAATGCCAGTTAAAGGATGCTTTCTGAAAGACTGAATTTTGTTTTAATAGCATAAAAATACCCCAGGTTGTCAGCATCCTATTACTCCATAAAAGTAACCACAACTCCTGATAATACAAATAAAACTTGTACCTGGCTTTCCCTCTTCCTAGTAATATTTTCCTGTTGACTAGGTTATATGCATGTATTTGTCATGGGTTCCCAGTTGTGTAGTATATTTGTAGAATCATAGAATTGTTTAGGTTGGAAAAGAGCTTTAAGATCTTCGTGTCCAACTGTTAACCTAACACTACCAACTCCACCACTAAACCATGTCCGTAAGTTCCACATCTACATGTCTTTTAAATACCTCCAGGGATGGTGACTCAACCGCTTCTCTTCCCCATACACTTCATCAACCAATTCATCATACACAGTATGATGAAGTAAATAACTCCTAGCACTAGACCAAACTGAAAAAAAATAGCAATAGATAATTTTCCACCAGAAAAAAAATGAAAGTTTTTGCAGGATTGCTTTTTTTAAAGTACAATATTTGGATAATCTAACTGATATTACCAGAACAGAATTGCTGAGGATGGAGAATGGTTCACAAAAGCTTTTTTCTCACAATTGGTTTTTGTGTCAAAATGCATGCCCTAAAATTCTTTCTTAAATATTTGACTTACTTCATGTTTACACTGATAAACGCATCCATACACAAATATTCCTGCT
>NW_008603249.1:0-8669 GCF_000691845.1 Merops nubicus | reverse complement strand
GATGGGTAGCTCAAACCAGTCTACTTAGCCTGAAAGAATAACATTTTTTTTTTTTCAGGTTACTCTGATTCTGATTTCTTAAAATATTTTTATTTGGGATTAAAGCCAGAAAAGCTCAGCTATTTGTACAGCCCTAATATGGGCTATCAGGAGTGGGGTGTTGCCTCTGTCTATTGGAAAGTGAGACAATTCATCAAGCCACCAGAAGGCTCATTGTCCAAATCTCCCCTAAGATGTCCCTGCTGTCACCCACAGCGTAACATTACCCCACGCTACACATCAGATGTGGATCTGACAGCTCTCTCAAGGTCTTCAGCCTTCTCCATAGTTGTGAGACTACTGACTCTGTACATGTTGAGCTATGTTTGTTTGCATCTTAAGCACCTCATGAGAGCTGAGGGCAGGGCAAAACAACTGTGTAACTGTGAAAATCTCATCTGCATTTCTGAGTCTGTCCTCTCTCCTCACCTCTTCCTCTCTTCTTCTGTAGCTTCATGGCGCAGCTAAGACTGCACTGCCACTGGCTGTGCAAACTGCTGGTACTTGTCTCCTGGGAGCAAAAATACAGACCTTCTGGAGCTGATTTGGCTCAAAAAGGGTTGCCCAGAAAAGGTGGCAGCCACATGTGCAGATAGTTCTCCCCAGAAAGAAGACAGTTACTCCGTGGTCCCACTGCTGGTGCACCACTGTTGCAGGACCAGCTGAAGCTGTGTGCTTTGCTGCTTTTCCAGCTCTCCTCACTCACTGGAATAATTTGGAAGGTGATAGATACACTCATATCTGCTTGCAGTTACTACAAGCTCTTTGCCCCACATGACACTCGAGCTTGACCTGCCTCCAGCTTCCTTTTACACAGCAAGGAGCCCACACCCACAGACCAAAATAACAGGGTTTGTGATTGCACCAGAAAATTTAGAAGAAAAAAAATAAAACTGGTAGTGCTGGGTGAGAAATCAGTGACAAGGATGCAGTCATCTTGTCATACAGCCCTGTGGGACGACTACACCATCACACACAGGCCATTTGGTTTCATGACCCTGGGATGCTGATGCAATCAAGCCTGCTGCCCAAGTGGTGGGTATCTGCACTGAAGGAAGGGGAGCCTGGCCCACCACCCTGGGGCATGGGAGGAGCTGTGTGAGGATGAGCACATTCCCCTGGGGCTGCTCATCCCACCACCCAGTGAGAATCGGTTGTGGCAGCAGGAAGGAGGGAAGGACCAGGGCTGGGAGCCAGGCTCATGCTGCAGAAAGGGGAGACTGCCAGGCCCTGGGGCAACATGTGGGGCTCACCATGGAGGGTGAGTCACCTGTGGCAAAAGGTGCACATCGGCCTTCATTACCGTGTTCAGTTAACTTTTTGCCCTGTTTGGTGGTGAGGAAGGACTGCACCCTGAGCCAGCTGTAGGACTCCTGTGTAGGCAGTATCCCTAGGCTACTCTTCAGAAGGGCCAGGGTGTTAAAAGAATTGGATCAGCTGTTTGAGCCTTGGCAGGGTGGGAGTTGCTATCAGGAGAGTGCCCTCAGAGGTGCATTAGCCACTCACTAACAGGGTGCAGAGCCTTTCTCCTCCAGGCCCACAAAGTCTCTTCAGTCTAGTGAGTAAGTGCTGGATCTCCTTTCTGGTCCACACCTCATGAATGTGCCATTTTCCAAGCTCACTGGCATGCTCAGAGCTTGTCCGTTTGACATAACTCAAGACTAGCTTTTTCCATAGCAGCTATCTGGGTTTATGCATGATCCATTTTATTCTAGGTTGAATGCCCTTTTCTGTTTCAGCATAACACATTTTGGATGAGTTGAGATATTTAAGAATGGGGATTGCACTTAGACTTAACACCCTACTTGAATCTGATTTGCCTTTCAAGTGTAGACATGGCCCAAAAGTCGAGCCAGGAGCTATGGAGCCAGTTGCCCCAGAGAGAAGCCTTTGCTGGAGCAGGACTGAGCTGACGGGGTTGGATTGGTGGTGTTTGGTGTCAAAAAGATAAATAGAGGGTTTCATTCATAGTGATGGTGAAGAAGTCTTTCACCAGCTTCAGGGTTATACCTTTTATTTTAGGAGTCAGTTTATTGTTTTAGATGCAGCAAGGCTCACTGATGAGCCAACGACCTCATTGCAATGCTTTACTGAAGCTGTCCTGGGTAAAGCATGGCTGTTTGCTCCTGGTTTCAAAGCCCACCACCCAGATGTCACTGGGCAGTGACAAACCCTTAGCAGACCTGGCCTAAACTGAGACAACCGCAGCTGGAGATCTCTGCTGGCCCTGTGCCTATGAATCGAGAACACAACTCCTCCAGTACAGACACACCCACAGTTTTGGGTTTCTCTTGATAGATGTCTTTTCTATTTTTATCAGGAGAAGACTCATATTTTTTCCCCTGGTGGTGTTTAAAGCTCTGCATGAGAATATTGTTTATTTTCCAGCTGTGAGAAGCAGCTGCCTCTGGTCTGGTGAGGGTGAGTGTGGGGCAGCAGCAGTCAACATCTGTCTCTGTCAGGTCAGCAGTAAAATAGCAAGAGATTGAGCTGTCATGAAGATGATGGCTGGGAAGGGTCCTAGACTGGTCTGTTTGCTTCCTCCTCCCAAACACAGATGCCTGTACAGCAGTCAGTCAGCCCTTCAGGGAAAAGGGTGGCCAGAAAGCTTCAGAGATTTGCAGCCTGGGAAGCAGAGGCAAGTCCGGTGACGAATATAAATGGTGGCCCCAGGGTGTTGCTGGGTCCTCATTACAGAAAACAGTGAGTGCTGATACTATTCTCACCCTTAAACTAATGTCTGATCTTTAATTTCTCCATCAGCAACACCTCCCACCTCATCTGAATTCTGTATCCTGGAGAAGACTGTGCTTAAAGGTGAGGTCAAGGTAATTTTGAGAGGTGCTAAAAGAAAAAGTGAGGGCAGGCTGGCAGCCAGGAAAGGGGAAATTGGCCCCATTGTTAAAGGAAGAAAAGAACATCAGAGGGCTTTTTAAAATGTCAAGAGTGAAGTATTGCTGTGAGCTCTTTGCCTGTTGAGTACAGTTTGAGGGAGGTTTGCCTTAAATATGCCTTCCATACAAATATACAGAAACATGTTTTTTAGTGAACTTTAAACATTAGCTATAATAGTCTTTGGATAAAAAGGCAGTCATTATTTCTTCGAGCACACTCTCTACTACTGAACAAATGTTCCAATGTGGCAGGATGGTGGCTTTAAAAATAGCTGTTCACTCCAGAGCCTCCAAGTGTGGCTGGGAGGTAAATTAAATGTTTGACTGTGAGTAGTCATTGATGTGGTCCAAGAGCTGCAGCCGGCAAGTCCTCCTGTCACTAAAGCCAGTGGAAATTCAAGGCAGTGGGGAAAGCTTGCAGAAAAAGAGGTTTGGGTGTCTTCGGGAATCTCCAAGCCTTTCAGCAGCCATTTTTTAAAAATCATCACTGAGGAATTGTTCTCACATTTGTGATAAAAATCACAGGAAACTGGGTGGACGTTATCTTGAGTGACTCACCTGTGCTGTTTCTCACTTGTCCAATCTGTTTTTAAATGGCCAGAGATGGAGCCCCATGCACCTTGGCTCAGCAGCCCCAGTGCTTCACTGCTCCCACCAACCCAAAGCTCTGCTGGGTTTTGTCTGAATCTCCCTTGCTGTAATTTACACGCATTATTTTTGTCCTAACCACAGTAGAAATGGGGGAAAATGTGTTCTTGCTTTCTTTCTTGCTTTCTTTCTTTCTCTCTTGCTCTCTTTCTCCCTTTCCTCCCTTTCCTTCCTTTCTTTCTTGTCCTTTGAATTTATCTTCTCTTCTCCAGGCGAAACAGACCTTCCTACACAAGTTGTGGTTTTGGATCCTTGCTCACCCAGCGGTTGTCTATTCTGAACTCCCTTCGGTGAGCTCACAACCTTCTTAAATTACCTCCAAACTGAACAGAGTAACTCAAACTAAAATCTTACCAGGGTTGGACAGACTAGAATTACTTCATGTGTCTTATCAGCAGCAATCCTGTTTGTAGGTCATGGTACAGTATTTGACTTTTTTGCAACAGCAATGTTAATTTGCAGTCAAGTTGTGACCCACTAAAACCTTTAGATCCTTTCCCACCCAGCTGATACTAGACTAGCTTCTTATCTCCCTCAAACATGAATTCCTGTTCCTTTCTGCAGTTGGGACTTTGAATTTGTCCTCATTGAATTTCATCCTACCTCTTTTTCAGAATATTTCTCTGATTTTTTGAGGTTATTTTGCACTCATTTCTGATCCAGCACAGAGCAGCCTGCCCCATGATGAAGCTGTTTGTGAATATAACAAGCATCTTTTCTATCCTATTATTCTTTTGTTGGTGATGAAGATAGTGAAGGATGGAGGACCCTGCAAAGATGCCTTTTGGACTAGAAATACCTCCAGTGTCACCATAGGTGACTGAGTATAGTTGAGTACAGTCATTGGGTACTGCTGTACCCCTTAAATAAAGCAGTCTGGTTACAGCAGACTGCTCCTCGACACAAGGGGTCTCCTGGACCCCAGCACCATCGACCTGGCTAAGGAAGCTTGGAGCCCACCAGTGCTGGCAAGCAGCAGGCCCGCTGTGCCGGCCAGTTCTCCTGTGGGCACAGCAGCAGCCCAGCTCACGGCTGCATCCAGCCCTTCCCTGGGCACAGGGCCCCAGTATTGTTTCGTTCTTCATCCTGGAATTGATACATAGATATTTTCCAATGGGAATATACTTTACTATGACAAGAGGGAGGGAAATCATGGGAAAGTTTTTGGTTTTGGCAAAGCAGCAATTTCATGTGACATTTCAGGAAATATGAAAATATTGATTTTTGTCTCCACTTCTCAATTTTCAAAATTATTTTTCTTTTCAGTCAGGTTTTTCTTTTCCACTCCTTACTCTCATCACTGCCTCCCTACAACTTTTCCTCTATCTGCTTGCCAGGGAAAGTACAATGCTCAGATATTCTTTCCAAATCTTCCTTTTTCCACTGTCTAACCTTTCAAAACTTCAGTTTGGAGAAGTTAGAGAATGGAGGGAAAAAAAAAAAGAACTGTAAAAACAAAAATGCTGATTTTTCTAGGATGTGTCTGGAGCCATTTGTGTGGAGGGACATGTATAGAAAAATTCTAGTTGAGAAAAAAATAACTTTAGTGTCAATCAGTGGCCAAGAGGAAACAACAGGGAAGAAGGGAAAGCAATGCAAAAGCAAAATGTATTAAGAGATGGGGAAAGGGAGGTGTTCTGTTCTGAAATGGCAATGGCACAGTCACAATTTGAAAATTATCCCCTCTCTCCCCCTTTCTTTGTCCTGACCAGGTTCTTCTGATGGTACATTTCTTCTTCTTCCCATGGGGATGCCTATGATGGAGGACAGGTCTCTCCCATCTCTGTAGGACTAAATGCATCATTTCCATACCATAGCAGCACTAAGGATTTTCAGTGACCATACCACAGTGTAAAAGCCAATCTTTAGCCTTTTTTTTAAAAAACGTTTCATGCAAAGAGCCAAGAAACAACACATTACAAAAGTACAAGGGATAAGCTCTTCTATAAATTTAAAAAACAGCACTATTACTTTTGGAGAGGGCACAAAATGTGACTCAGAGCAGGACTGCTGACTGGACTCCAGCCGGCCAACATGTCACCCCTGAGAGCAACAAGGCTGCTCATCTCATCTGCTAGATAATCCCACTCCCTGCCGAAGGCAGTAATTAAAGACCATGTTTTCAGCCCTACAAAAATAGGCTTGACTGCAGGAACTGGAAAAATTGCAGCATACATGCAAAAATTGCAAGCACCATGGTACACATGATGGTTTTCTACATGCAGACAGATGCAGCCAGGGCTGGAGCTGCCTGCGTGCCCTGCACCAAGGGTTGCAGTGGTACCTATCACCCCATGCTGCTGGAGCTGCAGGGATGACTGTAGGGGTGGCAGGACTTCATGACACACTGAAACAGAAGTTAGACTTTGTGAAATCCAAGTTTGCACCAGTGCAGCACAATGGGGTGGGCTGCACTACAGTAGGTCCCAGTTTCTGAGGACAGTGTCTCTGAAGAGTATTCCTCCATGTCCCCATGCTCTCTATCCCTCCACAGGCTCAGGCAGAGGCTATCTGTGAGTTATTTTTCTTCCTTTTCCTTCCAGACTTCCTATTCAGAGGATATCTTAATCAGAAACATTTTCTGGTTAAAAATACAAAAAAGTTGTGAACTGAGAGGCTACATCCCAAGCTTCCCTGAAATCTATGATGCTTTGGATCAAGGCCTGTCTATATTCTCAGAAAAAGCAAATCAAGGAGCCAAATCCTCCTGATGGATGGACGGACATGTCTTCCTCGCTTTGCAAAATGGGAAGCAAGGAGGCAGCTCCTCCTGTGCAGGGTTGAGGACAGGAGAGGGAAAGGAACATCACATAAATACAGCAGATTTTCTCTTTGTGCCTTACAAGTGCCAAGGTGAGAGCTGCGTGTTTGGGCGTGTAACTGGTGTTTTGCACAGAGCCACTTCTTGACCTAGCCCACAGCTCCAGGTGTTGGCCCTCAGGTGAGCTCTGTTGGTAGCCCCTGCAATCCAACATCCTTCACTTCGACCTCCATGCTCCTCTAAGAAGGTTTCATTCTTATTTCTCAACCATGATTTGTCCTAATGTTGGCTCTTTACACATTAACACCTCACTGTAGGTGGTAGGTCCTGTTGGACTCTTCAGTACTCATACATGGAGCTCTTCTGTGCAGTGGTAGCTCAAGAATACATGGCTCCAGAGTGTTCTTGGCACTTCTCTGGGGGCTCTGTGCAGCAGGGGAAGGCACACCAGGTTCTATGAGGTTTTGAGCAAGCTGTTTGTTGTAGATTTGCTACTGCATTTTATGACCCTATCTGTACTTTCATCTTCAGCCTCTTCCCCAATACCAAATAAAGAAATCAGGGAAAGTTTATTGCACCAAAGCTTTTGCAATTCACAGCAAAAATGTTGTATAGAGACACAGAAAAAACGTGGTAATAACTAATCCTACTTGGCCAAATCTTGCTGTTACCATACTGGTGTAAATCACAGTCTGACCATTTGTTCTTGAGAAGCCTTTTCAGTTTCCTGCCTCTTGAAATGACTGCCTAGCTGGAATGAATGCCTACCTTTGTGGATTTGTCTGTCCTCCAGTTCTTAGCCAAGTACTTGGTTAAGTTGCTTTAGCAATCTTTGCCATTGATTTCTCTTGGCCCCTGCATCCAGATCATCACAAAACCCTCTGGATCTGCCTGGCTTCCCTTACAAGGTCCTTCATAGTCCCCAAGGGAGGAAAGCTGGTGCCCTTTCTCTTTCAAGAGGTACATTACTGATGCTGACCTCTGTAGTGTTCTCAAAAAACTGTGACTGAGCATATCCACATTACCCCTTCTCGCTCTGTCATTTGTGAGGCACTTGGATAAACAGCCACAAAGAGATATCTTCCTCTTTTCAGATTCTCCTGCAAACCTGGGCAGTGGGATCCAGGACATCGCTATAATGCTGTTGCACTACAACAAATAAATAAATAAATAGATGGAAATACAAATAAAACCAAGTCTGTTTTCAGTCACGCTTAGAAGCAGTGATTGTTTCTGCAGTGGATTACCACAGTTTGGAAGGGACTTTCTTGCAAGAAAAAAAATGGCTTTTCTTCTGCCGGTTTCTGTCTGCTGTAAACGTTTTCTGTATTTTCTGTGTGATTCTGTAAGAACATTTTGCAGCTCTCCAGCCTGATAGAATGTATAGCTGTAAAATCTTACACAAATGGAAGAAGTCAAGTTAGTCTGTCCCAGTGTTAAGGGAAATAATTTTATTCCATTTTTATCCTGGTTTATCCATATAGTTAATTGCTTCTTTCTTCAGAGTGTGTTCTCAAGCCTCTGGTATCTTTGTTGCCACCATCCTGGCATCCCAGTATGTGTGTGCTACATCTGCACTCATCTGGTCGAGCGTGACTGCCCTGACTCCCCTGAGGAGCCCTGCTGCTAGGACAATGATTTCACATGCCAGAAGGCTCTAGCGGAGATTATTTGTTCTTATTCTCTGCCTATTCCTCCCAATACCTTTTCTGACTCTAACACAACATCGTAGACTTAGGCTTTTCTTTCAGATATTATTTCAATTTTCCTGTCCTTATTCCCATTACCTAACCCACCTTCTTTCTTATTTTCAATGTCAATGTTCTCACTGAAGCAAAGCATTCACTTGGTTTTGGAGAGGTACCTCAGCTACCTTTAACCTACCACACTCTCACCACATAACAGAACAGCTCTGCGCTTATTCTCCCTTTATTTTTGTACCTGAATGACCTCTGTATTATTATTTCTTGTGCAAGGTTTAACTCAGCCCAATTCTTGGCAGTCCTCACTGGTTTCTGAACCATGACAGTCAGAGATACCATCACCACTTGTACTTACTTTCCAGGCTGCTGCTGGGCAAGTAGAGCCTCCCGCGGTGACATGACTCTTTCAGCATGTGTCTGCCTGGTGTCATTACAGCGGTCCATGACCAGATAAGTTTGCAGTAGGGACTCAACCCACTCCAAGTAGACTATCATTCCCTAAAATAATATGACTCAACCATCTTTTACTCTGTTGCATATTCTGCCTCCTTATATCTCTACAGTCTTTAACAGCATGACCAGAAGCTATGTCAGAAGGGCATTTGATACCATTTCCCACAGCAT
>NW_008603248.1:11972-46701 GCF_000691845.1 Merops nubicus | reverse complement strand
GATTCTATGATTCTATGATTCTAATGGGAGCTTTTGCACTTGTGCCACATTTCAAGCTTGGTCCTGAAAGACTTTGAAATTTTAAATTTCATTTGTTCATGACAAGCCAGAATCTGAAGCCCTCCCCTGACCTTGGGACAGGTTTGCTTCTTCTTCACCCCAACCCTGCCAGCTACAGAGGCAGAGCAGGTATCCCTGTATTGGCTAGACCAAGCAGGGACAGTGGTGGTGTTAACTCAGCCCCTGACCCTCTTGTCCTGCAGGGTGGCAACCTGAGCTCTGGGGGAATGCAGAGAGGATCCATGCGTTGCTTTCTCTTTGCTTCAGGGAGGGCTTTTTAGTCCTTTTCCCCACTCTCCTTCTCCTTGATCTTCCTCTCCCAGCCTCCCTCCCCATTTCAGAGCAGAGAGCTCTCTGAGTGGAAGTGGTGGGAGGGTCAGGCGAGGACTGAGAAGGGCAGGAGGAAAAGGTCAGTGACGCAAGCCCAGCCCAAGGGCTCTGGGCTGAGCTCTCTGCTCTCTGTCCGCGCTATTTCGAGGCGGCACCAACTCACACATCTGGGGACCACAACTCCTTCCACCGCACACGCTCTGGTTGAGGCAGGGGAGGAGGGGGGGGAAAGAGGGAGAGACGCTGCACCAGGCTGCCAGCATCGTTTCCAAGACCAAAAAGAGGGGGGGTTGAAAAAACCCTGAGCGGTCCTTTTCAACAGCCACCTTTCCTCCAGGCGTGGAGCATCTCTGGGGAAGGATGCAAAGAGGGTAGGGGAGACTAGGAAGAAATTGGGGATCCTTTCTCTTGGGGTGCAGGAAAAACCAACCCTGGAGAAACGTACTGACACCCTTGTCCTTGAAACATCAAAGCAACGGTGCGAGTTTCTCCTCAGAATTAAGCTCTCCCCTGGGTAGAGGGTGGCTCAGGGAAGGGAGCCCGGTGCCTGTGGACACACGTTGTCCTTGGCCTCTTTCCAGGGTAAGCATTGGAGCGGAGCCAAGTGCTTGATCCCCTCCCTGTTTCCCCCCTTGGCTGCAGCCCTGTGTGCGTGTGTTTGTTGGGCCAATGTGTGCACAGGTGCAGGCAGAGGACACGTCCCCCAGACCTTCTCCAAAGCCCTCCTAGCCCTGCGTGGGCTGCAACTGCTCTTTGGAGCTGCAAGGAGAGGGAGGAGGAAATCGTGAGCTGCTTTAGTGTTTCCTGCTTTTTAGGTGGGAGGTACTGGAGTGGGGGGGAATGGTGGTTCCCAAAAGGGCATTCCCCTCCCGTCCATGCATGCCACTCCTAGGAAACAAAGAGGACGAAGGTGATACTCTGGTTCTACCTTTCAAGGACCCAAGTCCCATAACCCCTGAGACCTCCATGTCCCCTTTCCCACCCACAGGCCCAGTCCATGGGGCAGATGTGGTGAGGTGTGGCTTGGGCTTTGTTACAGCAACGAAACTGAAAGGTATGACATGTAAAGGGCTCTGTGTTGCATCTCTCAAGGAGCATCTTCAAGCTCCTTAGAGACCATAGTGGACAAAAGAATCATTTCCACAGTGCTTGTTTTTTAACATCAAGCTGCAGAGCCACCATGCTACAGGCAGTTTACCTCAGAGGAGGGTCCCCAAGGAGGAAAAGTGCTCCAAGGAGCAAGCCCACACTGAAACCCTGACGGAGGTGGGCTTTCAAGAGCCCCTTGGGCTGACCCATTTCACAAGGTGGACCATCACTTGGGGGACTGAAGTGCCCTTGAGTCTTTGGGTCAGGCTATGGACCTGGATTTCACCCTTCCCTTCCATTTCTCCCACCCCAGCACACTGATTGTGACTATTGATTTTCTCATCATACCTTCTGCCTCCCAAGGTGGGGAAGAAAGAGTGAAGTGCTCATAAGCATCTTGGGGGGGCTGAACTTGGGAAACCACTGGGCAGGGTCAGAAATGGCTTTTCTGACTGAGACCAAGGGAGAGATAGGAACGTAATTTCTGAGTATCAAGCTGTAGGGAGATGAGCAGCTGCCTCCAAACATTTCTGTTCAGGCTTTTTAATGACATGAAATAGCTAATAATAAGTTATAACTGCCATAGTCACAGATTAATAACCCCTGGAAGGGCTTAAATGAGGAGCAGCGGGTTGGCCTTTGGATGAGCATGACACCATCAAGCATACTTTAAAATAAAATCAAAAACCTAATTAATTCCCTTTCTAGCAACTGCTCTGGCACAGAGCTGAAGAAAACGGAGAAGGAGCAAAGAGAGCTCTGAGCAGAATGGGGGGGGGGTGGTTTTAATGATTTTTTCCTCTAGAGAAGGAAGGGAAATGTGATTAAATTGGGAGCAAGCCTTGCTAATCAAAGTACCTGAGGGTTTATTCTCCAGAATCTCCTCTCAGTATTACGTCTTGCCTTCAAGCTATTTTGAATGTACAATAAATCTCTGAATTCTTCTCTATTTATTAGGTCTGGAAGCCATCCTTGCTTTCTATTAGGCTTGTCAAGCCTTTGCACACAAGCCCCTCTAACTTTAAATAGAAAGAGATGTAACACATCGACAGGCTGCAAAAGAGAGAAGGGCTTTATCTTTCCAAGGCCACCCAGGTAACAAGGTAATAATTTCCCTGGAGGATGAGAGCAGTCGCTGGTGGTGAATAGCAAATCAAGTCAACCTTCAGCTCATTCTCTTGCCCAGGCACTCCCTCTTCAATACAGGTCTGTGAGCAAGTTCAGGAGGCACTTTGGCCATGCATCTTCAGTGTGAGGGGAGCCCTCAGAGACTTGCACGTTTTAATCCTAGAAGTCAATGATGTTTGGACAGATCTGGGCCGTGGACACCTGGGTGGGACACAGGATTTGGTGTCTGGTCTGCAAATCTCAGTTCTTGAAAAAGATGGGAAGGTGTATGTTCTTGATGCCTCTTTCTCTGCTGTGGAAATTGAAACACAGAGAGGATGTGGGAGCTGTACAAGTAGGTTGATAGCCCCACGGGTGCACCACCATCTTTCCAGTTCACACTGGTGAGTTTTCCATCACAGATGTGCCAAGCTAAGAGCATCTGCATGCACACAATTCAGCTGACAGACCTAGGACCACACCTAGGAGCTCTCCTAAGGCTTGAGGCTGCTGCGTGGGCTCCAGCCCTTCAAACCAAAGTCCTGACTTTGTCTGGTTCAATCCTAACATAAGAAGAAGGTAGCGCTCAGGTCCTGAATGGGCACATCTTGTGACTGTCCTGTGCTCATGCTCATGAGTTTACAGCTGTGTGTTTACAGCCAGGCAGGCTAAGAGTGAAAGTCCTTGAAAGTGGCATTCTTCCCCTCCCACCCTTGTTTCCCCACCGTGGTCCTGTGACCATCACCATCAGGGAGTGAAAGTGAACACCTCCTCCATCCCCTCCCACCTGTGGCCCCAGTGAGAGTGCCTGCAAATGCCTCAGCTTCTTCCCACCACTTTTATCTATGTTCTTCCACAGTCACCAGGGCTAGGGAATCCCTGCTTTTGAATTTGTAGAGTCATTTGTGTATTTATGTCTCCTGTTTTTATCAGGCAAATCTATCAGGACATTCTCTGGGGGACAGAAGTTGGAAGGGAAGCAACACAGGAATATCATCTGCTGTGTAGGTGGGCTTGACATGGTTACTCCATTGTGGGACCTGATCCCAGAACTTAAACTCCATTCCTTAAATGCCTATCCACTTCAAACACAGCGATGGAGGTTAACCTGAGGGCAGGGGTTAGCCTATAGCAGCAAAATCCCTAGGGATGATGGAGCAGGAGGGGAAAAAAACCTCTTTACCATTGTTCCAAGGCTGCCATTTCGATACAAAACAAAGTCTTTTTGAGACTGGTAGGTAAAGTGAACAAATTTGGTAAAGAGCTCACTGATCCCCTGAACAGTGGTTCCCCGCAGGGCCATTTTTACAGACTTTTTTTCAGAGTAGAACCACAGTTTAAGGGGAAAATAAGGGCAGATGTAGAACAACATGGTAGTTTTGAGAAGCGCACGCGTACGAACGGCAGGAAATTAAATGTAAAGGTTATAGTTAAAACAACATTTTTTTGGAAAGTACCAAAAATAACCTACAGAGTCTCTAGAGATCTTCAGAGTGTATCCTGTCAGGAAGCGAACGTTGATGGCCATCAGGGCACCTTTGCCCTTGTCCCTTCGCTTCCTGCTGGCTCTGCACCCTTCCCACTGCTCCATTTCAGAGCACCATGGGACAAGACGCCAAGACAGATCTCCTGAGCCTTCCAAAAGTTTGGGACTTCGTGCTGCTTCACTCTCTGTTCTCCTGTTCCTTTCCGGGACTCTCACTTGGACACACAACAGAAAATGAGAAGTTTCAGCAGCGCTGCTCTTCTCTAATGAAAGCAAAGCGAGGGGGGAAAGATGAGCTTGTGTGTAAGCACTAGCCTTGAGGGTTTTTAAAACTCACATTGCCCCCAGAAACACCCAGCTGGCCCCAAAAATGCCTTTAACCAAACCTCCAACGCCACACTTCTACCTGCTGCCTGGCCACCCAACGACAGAGGCTGATCAGTGAGTTCACCCACCTCAGTCACCATTACGAGGACAGGAAGGTGATCACAAGAACACCCCGAGGTGTTGCTGACGATGTGGTTTTGTTTGGCTTCTCACATTGCAAATGGCACCATTTTTAACAAGGTTGGTGTAAAGGAGATTAGAAGTGCCAAATTCTCAGAAGCACGACATCTTAGGTGATCGAGTCTGAAGCCTGTGCTGAGAGCAAGTGTATTTAGCTGTGTCAGATGGAGTCTGGACACAATCATGGTGTCACTCCTGGATAGGGAACCCTCTCTTGCTTATGCCACACAATTTTTGCTTGAGGACGTTTTAAACTGTGTTTCCAATGGAAAATAAATGTGTTGAGGCAGTTGGTATCTGCAGAGAACAGTGTCTGGCTGGCTGGTAGCTGATCCATTGGACCATTCTTCCTCCAGAATATTGGAAAAATTAATGGATTCCAGTCACACTTTGCTGAGATTTATCCCTTATTACTGTTAAGCAAAGGTGGTTGGGTAAGGGAGAGCTGGCTTTCCATTAGGACCCTCCTTGGGAAAATCTTCCATGTGACAATAGTCCTTATTAGATATCAAAAAAATCTGCATGGGAATCCATCACAGAGACCCAAATCTAGAAAAATCAGCCTACAGGGAATTGGCTGACAAGAAAAATCCTTGTTTTCAACTGCAGCAGCCACTTCTCTTCTCTAGGCACTAACTGCATGTTAAGTTTTCCTCTGCCACTATTTCAGGTGCACAACCAACCTCAGCTGATTCTTACACACTAAAAGAAAAAAATGAAAGGAAAAACCAAAATATTACTCAGCAGTTGTTTGGGATTTCTCCCTTGAAAAGGTGAACAATAAAAAATGGGTGCTTTGTGCTCTTGCTTCTAGCAAAAAGTGCTCTCACTTCTGTGCTTCTGCTTCCCGCAAAAGCATTCAGATGACACCACTCACACTCCTGGTCCGTGTAGTGCGTGGTGATGGAGGAGATGTTGCACTCCAGACTGCTGGTTGAGCACTTGCTGCTGGATTAGCTGCAATGCTCTTCTAGAGATGGCCACGAGGACCCACCAGTGCAACCTCCTTCAGAATGGCTCCATCCATGCCTTCGAATCACTGATTTGCTGCAACACGGTTCCTTTTTGAGGTCTAATATCTTCTGAGATCCAGTCCCAGGGCTGGGCTGCCTGTGACTAAAAACTCATCCTCCTCCCACACCCTTTTTCCAGTACCTGAAACCAAGATCCCTTTCCTAAAGGAGGCCCCATCCTCTAGGTTTATAGCCTTCTCAAAGAGGAACTGCCTGGAGACCTGAGATTAAAACCTGCTTGCCAGACCTGAGCTTGAGCCTTGAGCTGTTCTAGGAGAGCCAGGTGAGGATCAAAGAGTGTGGGAAAGACTGTGTGTGTGAAAGGATCCTCTCATCACACTGCCCCACACTAGCAGCCATCTTCACGCAGCCCAGATCAGACAGGAAACGTGATGTGCTGCACTTCAGAGAATTCTATTTGTGTATGGAAAAAGAGATGTCTGTGGGGATGCGTCTACGTGGCTGTTTGTGAACCAGGCGACCCTCAGGCTGTGGATCTGCATCTGAGAACCCATCTTGGCTTGGGAAGTGAAGGCAAAGCGTGGTGGGGAAGGCATCTGCTTGTGGCAAAGGGGTCTTCTAGAACTCCACGTGCCCTGTGAGGTGTTATCCACCTGCAAAGGAAGAAGGTGGATGTATTTTTTGCACCCTCCTCTGGCCTGTTGAATGGACAAGCCAACCCAAACAGGCACTGCAGCTACCCTGGGCTGGCGTTGCCTGGCTGGACTAGCTGTGAGGGTCAGCTCAGAGGGGTGAGTGTCCCTTCTGTGGGGTGGGGAGCCCACGGGACGCACGTTCCTGTGGTGTCACACCATCTGCAAGCGTGAGGGTTGTGCCCTGTGCTTGCTCACACTCAGCACTGCCCTTGTGCCACTCCTGCTCTGACCCAGGATGGATCCTCTGAAAGCAGGGCGCTGACGTGGAGGCTGGTTTCATTCTGCTGTTGCTCAGGGCAATGACTCCAGTGATTTTTCAGAAAGGGGTCCACACTGTTTCTACTGCAGATTGACTCCTGTCTCCTGTCCCAAAGTGGTCTATGTATGCGTGCTTAGACCCCAAAAGTGATATGAGTTATCTCCTTGGCTGTCTGAAAGAGGAAGTTATGGGTCTCTTGATGGTGTCCCAAGAGGACAGGTCCTTCTCTCCCTCTCTTTTTTTCCTTCCCAGCAACAGCTACAGACTGGTCCACTATATCTGAGCACTGCAAGCTAACACCTGATCCCTCCACCCTTGTTTCTGCACCTATTGCTTTACCAGCAGGAAGTGGGACGTGGTTTGGGGCTTTTTATTCTCGGCCTTGCTAGCCCTTTCGATACTTCAGGGCCTCGTCTCAGTCTGACAAGGCAAGCGAGCAGCAGCTTCCTGTGCAAAGGTGAGAGGGAGAAGACTCAGCCAGGCCACACACATATGAGGAGAACAGCTCCCCAGCAGAACCCCTGGGCTGGAGGCACCTTCCCTCCCATGCCAGCACCACTGCCTGGCACCTGACCATGCACTGAGCTAGAATACCAACCTTCATCCCTCTCCCTTTCCCCCTCCTCCCTGTTCTCCTGCTTCTATCCAACCCTACGACCTGGTCCCTGGGGGACCTCCATCGTCTGGACTGCCCAGTGCCCGGAGCTGGAAGGTAAAGGGGGTGATGCCAGCTCTCTCCTACACAGGGGTGGCTGCTCTGAAAAGCGTCTTGGAAGGAGTTTCAGTCTGACAAACTGAATCTTGGTGTTGGGGAGGGCTGAGCGCATATTTATCTCTCTGTCTCTCCACAGTCCTCTGAAACGATACACCAAATCTGGTAACCACACTGCCTGCTTTGTTTCTTTCTCTTTCCCCTTTGTCTGGTCATGCACTGCAATCATGTTTTTCTTCATCAGAACCTAATCTTTTCTCATGACTGGAATTGATATTAAGTCTCATGCCAGCCCTTTATAAACCCTCTCTTCCTACTCCCCCAGCAGTCTCAGCAGGGTCCCCAGGGTCCCTGGCTTCTTTTGCTCAGCTCTGCCTGGCCTCCAGGCTTGCTAGTCCCTTCTCCTGTGGGCAGACCTCAAGGTACAGATGTCCAGGTGGGTGGGGAGAGAGGGAGGCTTGGATAAGAGGCCTGTAAAGCCCCATCTGTCTGATATGGAGCTTTGTCTGGTCTTTGTAAGACAAGGAATCTCCCTCGGTGCCAAAGGTGGACACGGGATGCTGCAGTTCTCTAATTACAAAGCCCAGATTTCTTGCTCTACCTGAAAGCATGTCTCCTTCCAAGGCAGTGCAGGCTCTGCTTGGTGAGGTTGGGGCATGGCTTCTGCAGGACTATGTAATATTTTCTGATAAGGTAAAGTCTTGACTTTCCAGAACCTGTTAAACCATCTCTTCTCCTTGATTTCTCCTCCTGCCCCAAACAAGCCATTCAAAACCTACAACTAACCTTCATCAGTTGCAGCCAGGGACCCCTCTTACTCAGCAAGCACCTAGTTATTTCAGCCCTAGGGCTTACCAAAAAAAACAGAAGCTCTTCAAAGCACAAACCCTGTGCAACCAAGGCAGCATTCTCTACCTGAGTCAGCAAGCAGCCTGAAACAACAGCGGACTGCTCTGCTCTCACACACACATTTCCAGAGAGGGCTTCGCTCCTACAAACAGCCCATCTGAACAGCACTGTGAACGCTTTCAGTGCTGAGCAAAGCACCCGAGGTAGGAAAACGAGGCGCTGAGGGAAAAGCACAGGCTCTGGGGTGGAAGAAGCTGGAGTTTCTGAGCCTGGAGGATCAACTTGAGCTTTGAGCCCTGCTCTAGGACAGTGGAAAGATGTGAGAGTGACAGAGTCACTTTCTGTGGAGAGTCCTGTGAGATGCTATCTTCTTAATTTGCATTGCTGAGTTGTGCTGGGTGGGCGTCTTCTCTCTTTCAGTTTGCCTCCAGCACAGATGAAGCCCTCGTTGCTGCTTCTGGGTCACCTCTGGCTGCTCAGCCTCACACCTCTCCTGTGGACATCAGACTTCGCACGAGGTAAGAAGTAATTCCCTTCACCCATGCCAGGTGGGCAAGCAGAGAAGGGGGAGACAGCCAGAGAAATGTGTGTGCCAGGGTGTTGCTGTGTGATGTTCGTGTCCTAACCTACAGCCAGAGGAGGTTGGAATAGTTACAAGTCTCTTACAAGCACACCAGCCTCCAAAGATGGGGAGAAGTGAATGGCTCTGCCTTTCTTATTTGGAGAAAGCTCTCCAGCAGAGCCTGCCTGTAGTTTGGGATGGGGCAGAACTGTCTGAGATGATGGTTAATGCCAAACATCATTGCTAATTAAGCCACTTTGCTGTCTGTCTCTTCTCTGCTGGCAGGCACCTCCAGCCTCACTTGCTGGTATGACTCACGGGCAGCTCTGTTTTGTGACTGGAATCCAAGCAGGGACCTGGTTGAAGCATCCTGCCAGCTGGAGATTTTATCAAAGTTAGAACTTTGTGACAGGTGGGTGACTGGAGGGGCTGAGGAAAGATAATGACTTGAATGAAAATTGTCCTGGCAAGTTTCCAACTTAACAAAAATGTAGATTCCCCCTTTTCAGGCCAAGTGTAGTGGAGTCACAGAGCTGGGGAGCTTTGTCTTGAGCTTTGTCTCTAACCCCATATGGGCTGAGATGCTGACCACTGGTCAGTGCTTGTCATCTGCTGGTCACAAGCTATCTAGCATAGCCCATCTTCCAGCTCCATAGCTCTGTCTACATTTACCAAAAACCTCTGTCCTCCTTGGTGGACAGCTTCTGGAAGGTTAGGCATTTTAAGTGGACAAGGAGGGTGTAGATAGGGGGGCAGAGGAGTGTGGAGTTAGAGTTATCCAGAGGCCATTTTTCCATTGCCATGATGAGCTGGGATGTTGCACCCTGAGTAAGGAAAAGTGAAGGAAAATGTTGTTCCCCTTATCTTTCCCCTGGCCACACATTTCCTCTCCCACACATCTCCCAGCAGAGGGGTAAGTGTGTGGCCAGTGCACAGTGGGGGCTGGCTGAGTCTCTGGGGTCTCCCAGTGTGACATCTCCAGCTAAGAGGTGCCTCCCTGGGTGCCTGCCCTAAGGAGAGGCTCAGTGTGATTCTGGCAGAGGGTGGGTTGATCCTGACCCTCACAGGGACATCTCTATCAGGGTGATATGGGCAAATATATTCTGGACCTAGAAACCAAAACATTTAAGTTGCTCTGTGTGTGTGAATCAGAGTCTGGGGCTGGAATTTGGGCTGGATTTGGAAGTGTGCAATTGCTCTAGAACACCACTTCTCCCCACCATCAGCAAGTCTCCAGCTTGATCTTACAGCTGGAGCAGACAGCTCAGTCTCATCCCCCTTCAGCTGCAACTCCACAGATGCTCTCCCACCCTGTCACCCCCTGTGCCATAACCCAATTTAGAGAGCAATGAGAAGCAGAGAAGGTAGCAAAAGGGTTTTGTGAAGACTTAGAAACTGGAAACCTACTGTTATCTTTGGTGTGAAATAACTGGGATGCATTGATTCTCCATGTGCCAGCATGTAAAAATGGTCTGAGTGGTGCAGCAGGGAGAGAAAGTGGGATTACATCCTTGCTGTCACCCATTCAGTAAACATGGTAGGATGCAGAATGCTTTGAAAGGCCTTTGGTGCTACATAAAGTCTGATTAAATACAAAACAGCCTCTCCAGCTCACTGGAGTTCTCCTGCTTAAAATCCAGGTTATCTCACTTCCTTGAAAAATTCGGAGAGCACTGTGAATTACCCAAGGCAGAACACACGACAGGACTGAGGAGATGCATCAAGACCTTCAGTAAAAACAGTAATGTGAGTAATTTATCTGAGATGTCCTGGCTAATAACAAGGTAGAAAGGATTTGTATGTGAATTTTGGGCGTATGAACAGTGTGACACCCAGAAGCACATAAAAACCCCAAACCTACTCCCTGCCTCCAGCTCTGGAGTTGGGCTGGATGTTGTGTGTTGTGGATAAGCATTGCCCCTACGGGTTCTCCTTCAGGAGGCTGGGTTTGACCTTTTTTCCCTTGAAAAGGTCCAAGTACCATTTTCCAGCTCATTAACTATTGTGAAGTCTTGGTTAGACGTGTCAAATGCAAGATGCAACAGCAACACGTCCTCGCTGGAGCTAATGGTGATGCAAATCATCTGGCTGTTATTCTTTATTTAAATCAGTCTTTTTTTTAGACTCATTATGTACTTCCTTCAGTCCTATCCAGGGCTACCACAGTCCTTGTGTTTACAGAAAAAAAAACACCCAAAATATGATCTAATTCTCCTTATTGATAAAGTCTCAACCACTTCTAATGACTGACAAGCTTTCTTGTGTTCTCACATGTGAAAAGACAAAGGGCAGGTTAGATAAACAGCTCCAAAATCTTTTCTTTCCGACCCAGCTAATTTCCCTAGTGCTTATTTAATGCTGTAGGGTGTGTGTGGCCCTTTAGGATCACTGCATTTCAAGAGGGACATTTAATACTAAGTCATCTTAACGATGACCACAAAATGTTCTAGGAAAAATATTGTTTCTCACTAAATATCACTCACAGAAAACAACTTGTTCTCCTGTTAACTAGCCTATCACAACGTTCTGTGCCCTTCTTGCCAATGAACAAAAAAATATCCAAGCACGTGAAGCATAAATTTTGGTTCCTCACTCACCACTGAGGCTCTTGCCTCCCAGCCACAAATATCCCCCGTATTTATTGTCGAGTATTCCTAAACCTCTTGCATGTAGGCAATGCTCAGAAATAAAGATGCTTATTGATGAGTGTGACTAGTGATGAATTTTCCTTGCAGACTCAGTGCTTCACTGCTGCAGACCGTCTGACTCTGGCTGTCCACTGCCAGATTGGAGGGAACAGGTCTACACCTGTGCAAATAGAAGACTTCAGCCCCCTGGCAAACAGTGAGTACTAGCTCCCCATGAAATGAGAAGTTAATTCCTCTTCCCCACCCAACCCTGTGCAACACCCATAGCTGATTTTAGACTTGGGTCTTTTCCTTGTCCCCTGATACAACCTGCACAGATGAAGCATGTTGACTCCTGCCACTGGCACTTCCAGCAGGCAGTGTCACACCAGCCACTCCCAGTCCTGCCCAGCTTCTGGGATGTTGTTAAATGGGAATGTTTTGCACTAGAAGTTCTGGCTTGAGCCAGGCAATGACAGCTCAGCTGATGTCCTGAAAAATGCATGCTGCAAGAAGGAGGGAAACTCTTCCCCTGCTCCTCCTACCAGATCTGTGTTTCCATCCTCCTTTAAGCCAGCTTGCTCATGCATCAGCCTTTGCTGAAAGGACTCAACTCACTAACCCAGAAGAAAAACATCTGCTTGGATCATCTTTTTTTGCTGGATGTGTGAGTTTGCATGGCTCGGGGAGACATCTAACAGAGCTGCTGCAAGGTGACACATGAGCAGGCATGGCTGGAGTCAGGGATTGGGGAGGATCATCCTTAACTGTGTAAATCCATCCCCTGTGGCTGAAGCTCTCTCAGAGAACAGCTGGGAAGCAGCTATCTTCACACAGCATGGAGGTATCAGCCCTGCTCCTTCTTTCTTCCCAGTAAAGCTGAGGCCTCCAGGAAATCTCCAGCTGGTTAGCAAAACTGAAAACACCTACAACTTAACGTGGAGCCTTAATATTTCCTCTCACTACTTGGATGGGGAGCGGGAATACCAAGTGCGGTACCGAACCACGAGTCAGTCCTGGGAGGTGAGTACAGAGGGTGGTGCTGGGACCTCTCATGGTCTTTTTTACATCATCCACGACTTGCTCCTGGGCTTCCTCTCAGGACAAAACCAGCTTTGGTGAAGCTGGAGAGCAAATGACACCCCCTCACTCCTATACCTGTATCACCTGCTGCCAGCGTTGGGTGATGACATGGAGACAGATGGGGATGCTTTTTTACTTAGTGCTGTCACAAAGAAATCCAAACAGGTCCAGGAGAGACCTGAAAGGGATGAAAAAAAAACAAAGCAAAGAAAAATTTTCCTCCAGTGTGAACGAACAGTGCATGAGGTGTAGGGATGTGAGACAGGTCCTCTCCGAGGGCCTAGGAAGAGATGGGAACGTGAGTCTGTAAGCCAGGGTGCTGACGATGCTCTCATTTTTCTCTCCTTCCAGGAGGCCAGGAACTTCACCATTGTGCAGGACCAGATGTGGGTGGTGTTTGAGAGCCTCTTGCCTGATCTGAAATACGAGGCAGCTGTTCGGGCAAGGCCAAGTGCCTCCAGCACCTACAGAGGCGTGTGGAGCGACTGGAGCGAGACCACCGTGTGGAGGACACATGCTGACCGTGAGCATCACTCAGGCAGCCTGACCTGCAGGGCAAAATGGGGACTCAGGGAAAGCAGAAGCACCAAAGCATGAGGAAGAGGGATAGGGAGGAGTGTTCTGACAAAGAGCAATAAAAGGTTGGAAACAATCTGTCCCTCCTAATCTGTTAGGTCAAGCTGTCTTTTTAAGGGTAAAGACTTGACCCAAACAGAGCCCCTCTGACTTCCAGAAGCCAGGTAGAACCTCAAGATGTAAATCAGGGACTGCTTCCTCCAGAGCCAGATGGCTGACCTGCAGAAACAGTGGCCAGGACTGACATTTCCTTAATGTGACCTAGGAACATAAATCCATCTTTCTACAAGGGCTCATTTGAACCATAGACCAGTGAAATGCAGTGAAACAAAGTGCTCAGCTCCTGAACCAAAGGACACCTGAGCCTAGGAAGCCAAGCCCATGGAGAATGAGACTTACACCCATGTTAAGCCCCTTCCAAAAAAGTTCTGCTGAGGCTTCCATCAGTAATTGCCACGGACCACAGCACAGGGGACACCTCTGGCCTTGGAAGATAGTGCCCTGAGCAAGTCTGTTTGGTGAGCCGTTGGCTGTGGCCTCTGTAATTTCTTTCCCAAAAAAATCAGCCCAGAGAGGTTACTCCTTCTCATGTCACCCCCTCTCTGCCCCTGCCCAGCCCCTCCCCGTTGTGCCTGGTGATGGCATGAACAGAGGAGCTATGTTTAGAAAGGGCACCGTGTTGCTGTGGCATCAAATTTTGACAGTATGTGATGTCAATGAATAGGAGACAGCTGCAACCAGTTGTCATAGCAACCAAGACCCAAAGATAACCAGGGTACCAGAGGCAGAGGAGACAAAGTGATCTGAGCAGCATCTCAAGGACAAGCAAAGAAAGAACGTCCTAAAAATGTCTCCTCCTTTTTATTTTTCTCCTTTCCCTCACAACTACTCCAAAGATGCTTTGCAGGCCCAAAGGACATCAGAGTTGACAAGGGGGCAGGCAGAGGAGACATGCACCAGAGCAGCAAAACCAAGCAAAGGTGTATTGGGGAGATAGGTGTGAAATGGCTTAAGAAAAGTTTGAGGTGATGCCAGATGAGCCTGAGGAGTGCTGGCAGTGCTGGGAACTCAGTCTCTCCTAACCCTGCCATCCAAAAAGCTGTATCCTTCCTAGCCTCCTAAAGCTTTCCTACACTTCTCCAAAGAAAGAAACTAGTCCCTTGACCCCTAACTTCCTTCACCCTTGGTCCTCCTGCCTTCTCAAAGACCTTTGAACCCCATGACTCTGTCTCACAACACTTCCAAGTCTCCCATCCTACTGAAGCAGACTCCCTGTTTTCCTCTGCAATGGGACAGGCAGGTGGATGGACTCTTCAGCCAGCAGACTGTGGCACCTCACCCGTGGTGCTGCTAGGAACAGGGATTTCAAGCTGTTTGGCACAAATTACCTACTGACACCAAGGAGACTCTGAAACAGCTCAAACACATCCTGCACAACACTGCAGAACTCATTTATCTGACCTGTATATGATAATTGTCTAATATTATATAACATCACAACGAAACCCCTGTGTTTCATCATTAAAATAAAAGCCCACACTGATCACCTTGAACAGGCATGGAAGGACTGCAGCTCCTACCTCCATCCTGGCTAAATTTTCACAGCAGGTACCTTGTTGTCTCTCCTCCTGCAGGAACATCCCATCCAGTCCTGCCAGTTCTCATAGCCAGCACCTGCATCTTCGTGATCATTGGAACTGTCTTCCTCATTAACACCAGGACTCTGAAATGGTAAATGAGAATCAGATTTTTCCTCTCTGCTCCTCTCCTGTATCTTGTGTTTCTCAAAATCCAGGTTGTTCTCACTTGGTGTTAAGATAGAGAGTAACTGAAAACTATGGCTTGTAGTTCACCCTTGGGGCTGATGTTTGTTTCAAGATGGTGTGACCTGGTGCTGAATTAAAACCAGCAGCCTCAGCACTTCTGCTGCCCAGGGTTTGAAGTGGTTTAAATGTTTAAAATCTTAAAAAGCAGGCCACTGGGTTGAGCAGTCCCTCAGTAGAGAGGACCAAGCAAGGTTAGATACCATCACCTTCTCATTTCAACCCTCTGGCAAGAGCTCAGCCAGGACATGATGACATTTGGTCTGTAGGCAAAAATTCTGAGTGAAGAGTGTAATTCTTACCCCTCCTGGTCTGTGTAGTCCTGAAGTGTCTCATTACCTGCTGGTAAATACCTCCATGATGCTTTAGAGATCTCTTTGCCAGCATTTCTACCCAGACACTACTTTTATTGATGACTGAAAGTGTCTCACAAGGTTACCAAGTGTAATAATACAGAGAGTGACATGTCAGAATAACAAGGTTAGAGATGGCCACAGGTTTTCTCATCTCAGAATGGGGACAAAGAAGAAGAGTGCTGATATTCATGGCAGGGAGCAGGGGGAAATAGTCTCAGGGATGAGGCAGCAGAGGCTCCATGGCTACTCCTTGAGTAAAGAAGGAGAAGCTTGAAGGTAGATGGGTATTGAGAAAGTCACTGGTCACTGTGGTTTACCTTGAGTCCTAATAAAAGAGGAGGAGGTGCTAAAGAGAGATAAAAAGCCCTCCTTATAATTAACCTCGGGAACTAGCTGGAGGAGAATGCTGAGGTAAGATACAAGGAAGGATTAGACATGCATGAATAAAAATAGCATCTGCAGGGATGTGAGGTGGTTGATATGCAAGAACTAGCAAATTCTGATGCTTCAGAGAGTACACTGATTGCCTGCAGAGGTCAGGAGGGTCTTTGCTCCCAGCATCCCCCAGCAAAGCTTCAGAAAGGAGCTGACAGGATCAGCCAACCTCTCCAAGTGACTGAGGAGCAGATTAGATCACTTCATGCTGGAGCTTGGAAACAAGGGAAACTCGTCCAGCTTGTCATCAGAACAGGGGCTTAAGGGGACAGGTGGGGAAGTTAAGGTGACTCAGTGAGGCTTGTTCTTATTCTACCTCTCCTCCACACCCATGAGCTGTGACGCTCTCTCTTGCCCTCACCACAGTGCCAAATTGGTCAGGCTCAGGCCCTGCTTCATTCCTCCTTCTCGTTGTCTTTGCTCAAGGTTTAAGAAGATTCTGAAGATCCACATCCCAGACCCTGAGAAGTTCTTTTCCCCACTCATTTCAGTTCACGGAGGTGACATTCAGGTATGGGGCTGGGGTTGGAGCCTGTGGTTATGAGGGGGAGAGGAGGGAAAGGAGGGTCCAGCTACACTTGCCTGGGACAGACAGACAGTTCTCAGGTCTCTGTGTTCCTGTAGCACCAACTGCTGGGTTCTGCTCGACCTTCTAAACCCTGAGGCATCTCTAATTACAGAACTGAGAAACAGCAAACCATGCAAACCTCAGCACCATGACAGAGGAAACAAGGGACCTGCAGGAGGGAGCTTGGCCTCTCAGACCCCCTTCTGCTCCCCTTCAGTCCCTCCCTGCCTGCCCTAAGCTGCCCAGCTTGCCCCTAGGTTTCCCCCTGTGATCGCCTCCTCCTGGCTTTGAGCCTTCCCTCTACTCCAAAGGTGAATTGCCATGGTGCTGGATGGCACTTGGCTGTTTTCTGCATTCTTATCTCTTCCCCTTCTTTCTCCACCCCCACTTTCTCCCTTCCTCTAATCTCTCGGAGAGCATGGGCAGCTGCAAGGAGACAATTACCATTCTGGGCACTGTTAAAGGGAGTGTCAAATGCAAGACGTGAGAGGTGACTCCCAAGGGGCAGCTGGCTTTAAGAAGGATGGAAATGAACCGCAGAGGGTTCAGAGGACAGCAAAGCTTTGAAGAAACCCAAGTGCCAAAAGCCTTAGGAAGCTTAAATTACAGTGGAAGAGTGCAGAGTAAAGGGGCAGGAGTGTGCAGCGGGCTTTGAAGACACTTTTTCAGTGCAGAAAGAACTAGAAAAAAATTGTTTTACTGGCCAGGAAGGCAATGAAATGGAATGTTATCAAAAGCAGTTTATTTTTAAGGGTAAGGATGCACTGTAGGATGTCACTCAGAGTGTGGAAATCTAGGCACCAGGGACCTGGAAGAGCACTTTAGACAAGAAATCTGCACAGGGCTATGTTGTTGTAAAAGAAGCTGGTTCAGCACCTAGGAACAGACTGCATAAAATATCTCAGTACTGCTTTTCATGTTTCTACCTTCACTTCATCTTATGGTCTAGTAAGGTTATTTTTCTTCTTTTCACTTTAATCCCCCATCTTTTGCTCCCTCCCCCCCTCCAGAAATCTCAAAACATAGGCTTGAACGATCTGCTTTTGATTTCAAAGTGACAGAAAGATATAGTTTCTCTGAAAATCCTGCAGATAAGACACCAGGAACGTGAGTTTCCCTCCCCACCACCTCTGGCAGCTCTTGCCTGGGCAGAGGAAAGGTCATTTGGTTGCTGTGGGCATTCAGAAGAAGAAACCTTTGGTTCCTCACGGAGTTTTATTATCCTTTGGGCATAACAGTACCTCTCCTGTGTTTCTTCCCCACCAGAAATGGCTCTCCTCCCCATTCTCCACATCTTCCTACTGTGTGAACAGCACAACCCCTGAGATCTCCATGCTCGAGGTGATACAGAAGAATGACCCAGAATCCCAGTTCCTACTTTCCAAGGGAAGCCTGAGTCCTGATCCCCTCATAGAAACCAGTGGGCACTCTGTATCCAGCTGCTTCACCAACCAAGGCTACTTCTTCTTCCACCTTTCCAACTCCTTCGAGATCGAACCCTGTCAGGTCTACTTTACCTACGAGCCTTTCACCCAGGAGGGTGGTGTCAGTGAGGACGGAGAAGCTTACCATGCTCTCCCCTCCCCAGACCTCTGCACACTGGCAGAAGACATGCCTGTGTTGTCCCAGAACTTCCTTCACTGTATCAAGACAAGCCGCATCTTCCAAAACAACTCCTTGCAAGAGACAGAAAGTGAAGCCCAGCAGGCCGTGGCTATTTCTGGGGCTCTGCAGTCCAGTGAAGCCACCTCGCCACCACCAGTTCTGACACAGCATGAGAAGATAACGGACAAAGTGGCTTCACAACCTGCTGAGGCCCTGTGCCAGCTGGACACTGACATTCCTGATCCACCAGACGTGGAGGATAGCGATACCCTCCATGCAGCAGAGGGGAGTGGGAAGGCAGACCCTTCAGCTGACCCCTGTGCACCAGAAGAACATGCTACCTCTTCTTTCTCTCACCCTCCACCCCTAAAACAAAGCCAGGGTGAAGCTCCATGCAGAACAGCCTGCCCGAGCCAGGTCCCAAACACTGGTGCCTACTTTTCTCTGAGGGACCTCCAAAGCCAGTACAACCATCGCTCTGTCTAGGATTTACCAGTTGGAGACCCACAGCTAGGAAAGGCCTCTGCAGGGAAGGCTAGATAGCTTTTCAATTCATGACATGAACGTGCCTCCAGCATCACACCCATTTGGACTGCTCTTTAACGAGGCTGAGGAACACAGTTACTCTAGAGGGCTGCAGGAGCAGAAGAAGGGTAGCAGGCACGAGGTGCAAATTTGTGGATGTCTTCATGGGTAGCACTGCTTCCCAAGGTGAAGCAGGCTGCTGGAAACAAGAGGACATGTTGAATGGAGAACTGGGCTAGCAGACAGTAAAGCAAGACACAGAGAATTATAAAGGCATGTTAAAGCTGTTCAGTGGCCATGTAGCTCGTGGAGATGTAGAAGCCTGATTCCTAGGCATCCAGGCCAACAAGGACTCACCTTGGCAATTGAACCTTTTTTTCTGGATCTACTGGCACAGAAACTCCTTCCCACACTGCTCAAGTGCCCTTAGGAACCTCACCAGCTTGTGTTTGCATCCCCAGCTCCTGTGAGGAGGCTGTGCTGCACTTCCACGCTCTGCATCTCGGTGTAAAACAGCACTCAGCTTTGGGGCTGAGCAGTCCCGTGGTCCTTTGGCCTCATCCCAGCCTAAAAAACCTCTAACGGGAGGGAGAAATGCCTGAAGAGGTGGATGTGAGGTTGTGTGGAAAGGACAGCAGCCTGTCAGTGCTGGGGCTGATGATGAAATGGATGAAGACATCTCTTCCTGACTGACCAAGGGTGGGTTTTTTTTCCTGTGATAGCCTCACTGCAGCATTGAGTCAGAGATTACATTCTGAGCCTCTCGCTCGAGATTCAACTCTCTGAGATCATCTCAGAGCCACAACTGTGTCAGCTGTCTGAGCAGTGTGAAAAGAAATCCCCATTATTGGGTTAAAAACCACGGGGGAAATCCCCTCCCCCTCCTCCTCCTCCTTTCCCCCCGAGGTCTGATGATGGCAGTCAAAAAGAACACACACCATTTCCCATTCTTGCTGCAATATTTTTCATGAAATCGAAAGTCTCTCTGCCCTGCTGGCAAAATACAGCTATTTGACTATGATAAGCTGATTGCAGAAGAGTTCATCCCACATCCTGTATTAGTGGAAAACATCACAGCAGCACTGCCCATTCCTTCCATTGCTCAAGGGAAACTGTTGCCTAATTAGTCGCAAAGATGTGGTGAAGGAGCCCAAAAAACGAACCCACGAATCAGCACCTTTGCTGAAAACAAAAAAAACCTTCTGTCTACTTTCAAAGAATAAAGATAGCAAAGGTGACTTTTTTTTTTTTTGGTTTTTCATCTGCATTTGCTGATCTGGCTTGAGAAAAAGCAGCATGGGACAGAAGAAAAGGGGCATGGTGAAGGAAGAAAAGCTCTTCTGGTTACATCCATCCCTGTGTTCAACATCTGTACTGTCTGTCTCCTTCCTTGCTGTATTTCTGGACTATTCAGCAGTAGGAAAATACCAGCCCTGTGTTAAAGATCTTTCTTCTAAGAGTTTTAGATCGAAAAGGTCAAGGATAGCAAACTTCTCAGTGTTCCCCTCTCCCCTGTGAATCTCTCCCAGAACTAACCCTTCCCTACCTCTGTCTGTACAAGTGTGGAGCTTCCCCTTCATCCTGGTCCCACAGCGTTACCTGACCTCGTGTTGTGCAGCCCGAGTGTCTTTATGAGTCCCAGCAACGAGGTCACACACTGGCTTGGATTTCATCTCAGAAGAGCTGTTCAAAAGAGTTGAATCTACCTGCAGCCAAGAGGACTACAGAGTTCTGCTGCTGCTCTCATCAGCTTCTTCACCCTCTGCATCAAGACATGGACAGCTCTGTTGCCTGCGGGGGACAGCAAGTGGAGAAGACCCCACAGCTTCCCAGATAAGGAAGCACAAGCCTTGGCCAGCTGTCTGCTGTACTTTGAGAGGCTTCCTAGATGGACATCAAAAAGAGATGCTGAATCCCTGGCCACTGATGGGCAATTTGCTCTCACATGGGCCAAGGATCCTGGTTGTACGGATGGTTATCCAATGTAAATCTTAATAAGCTTTTTAATGACTCTTGCTGCTAAGATGAGTACAGAAGAAAAGCATTGCCTCTTTGAAAATAAAAGAAATATTACACAATATACGGTGCTTTTCTTTTCTTTGGGGTGGGGGGAAAGGATTGAAAACGTTTCTAAACAGGGGAGGAGGCAAATCTTTGCTCAGACCAAAACACCTTTAGACCTCCTTCCTACTCCCTTCCCCAAGGGACTCGGCCACCTAAAGCAGAAAGCAGAGTCAGAGGTGACCCCTGAGGACCATCCTCCTGGCTGAGCTTTTTTCCCCCTTTTTGAGAGAATGCTGACAGCTTTCAGGCTGGCGAGCTGTTAGCCCTGCCTCCATCACCACCCTGGGTGTGAATCCGTGACACACGGTGGCAGGAAGTGCTTGACACCAGATGTGGCGATAACCTGGACCTTTCTTCCAGGAAGACAAGATCATGTGGTCTCCTGGGTGAGTAACCGAGGTGGTGAATGCCAAAGGCACCATTCTCTCAGTAATATGGGACCTTTCTTCTGCTGGCTTCCCGAGACCTCTTTGGAAATGCCACGTAGAGGGTGGTCCACCCTCGAGCTGATGGGAACGCCCAGTCTGTGGTTCACAAAACCACAGAAAGATGCTGGGATGGTGTCCACCAGAGGCAAACCAAAGCTGAACACCACGCCGTTTGGAACATACTGAGCCAAAAGCCACAGGCACGACTCCCCTCTTTATCTTGAGCCCAGAGACAGCAAAGATAGCTGTCGCATCTCTCATCTCCTTCTTTCCAAGATACCTTCCTTGTAAACATCCAGCACCACTCTCAGCCCCCTCCCACAGCCCTTCCTTCTTTTTTCACCGTGGAGGAGCAGAAAGTAAAGGGTACTTGCAGTAAAGGAATTCCTGTGAAGTCAGATCTGATCAATGTTTTGAGTCTTTGGTTGATTCAAAAGCCTGCGGTGGTAGATGTGGTATGTTTACTTAGATAGACTAGATTGAGATTCTGTATCTTTTTTGTTCTGCTGAAAATACCAAAGAAGGAGGATGCTTCTTTCCAAGAAAGCTGGATACAAAAAAGGTAAGGTCTCTGGCACTGGGAAATACCCTCAGCTGGGTTCTGGCCCACTGAGGCAGCCTCGCACAGGGCAAGCTTGGAAAGACATATACAAATATATGCCTAAAGATGCAGATAGTCCCCAGTGATCTGGGGAAATTTTGGATCAAAACAACTTTTACAACTGAAATCTGATCTCTTCAATCTCTCAGCAATTCTGAAAGTATTTCTTGTTGTCATTGCATGCCTCAGTTTCCCCTCTCTACAGCAATGAGGTAGCTGGGATAACCACACCGACACATTCCCAGTCAAACTGCAGCTTTTCATCCACATTTAACATTTATCTACTAGAATCCACTACGAGGCAACTACAACAATGGCTTTTGGTCTTCATGCAGTTCCAGTCTAAACCAGTGGCAGAGCTGAAAACCGCTCTCCCTGCCAAGCTGCCAAAATGAGCCCAAACAAGCCCTGGCCCAAATGAGCTCCACCCCAGGTGAATACCACTGGCTGGAGCTCAGCCCCAGGTCAAGAATCGCTCCTGGTCTTATCCTCTCCACCCATTTATTGACAGAATAACTCTATTTACTCAGCTGTAGCTGCTTTTTGTGAAAAGCAAAGGGGCATACAGAGAGCTGCAGGGTGGAAGCAGAAGAAGGTGGTGCAGGCAAGGCAGAGGTGAGGAGGACCTGGGGCTAGAAGAGACAGATGCTGCAGGGAGGAGTGAGTGGCTGTGCAACAGAGTGCTGGGAGCCCAGTGTCAGGAGTCTGGGCAGCAAGAACTACAAGCCCAGAGGGAGCCTTGCAGGTTGGTACTGAGAGACGCCGTGATTTGCTTTCATCTGCATGACCACTGTGGTAACAGGACCCACTGTCTACTGTCATCTTCCCTCCTTCAAGTGATCTGCACCTGCCAGTCAGCTGCTGCTCCATCCCCGTGCTGGGGAGCACACGTCCTGCCTGCTGCTTCTCTCTCCAATGGGACCAAGGAAGGTAGCTGAGAAACACAGCAGTTGCTCAGCAACTCCCCATCCCCTGAGGAGGACAACGTGAGCTATCTGCACCAGCCTCCTGGGTCGTTCTTCTCTGCACAGCTGGAGGTGTTCCCACCCTCACTCACCCAGAGGATCTCCCACCCCTGCAAGCTTCTGAAACCTCCACTGCAGAAAAAAAAAGCCATTGTACAGGGTGCGCTGACCCATCGTGGCAGGACAAAGGCCGAGCTGAAGGGAGATGGCATCAGGTTATTGATTGCTGAGGAGACCTTGAGCTTGGGTAAATAGATGTCCTCCTCTCTCCCCGCCTCCACGTGTGTGAGCTGGCTTGTGTAGGGGGTGTGGGCCAGGCCCCACGGGCAGCAGCGGGCTCCAAAGGTAGGTTTGCAGCTCTGGGGGAAACCCCAGTGCCTACCACCAAACCTTCTAACAAAGAGGCTCTTCTGCTGCTGCTTCCTGCCCTCCTTCCCCCACTATTCTGTCTGTGGTTCTTTGCTTCTGCCTGCTGGTTCGGAAGGGATGCCGTGGCAGCAGAGAAGTGCCCTGATTGCTTGGAGTGCACGGCTTGGTGCAGTCGCTGGGCAGGAGACCCTCCCCAGTGTGTTTCCACGTTGCAAGGCAGCCTGGAGGGCTTGGGGCTCACTAAGTCGGGGAAAGCAAGGAGACTGAGAAGCCCAATATCTTGTGAAAGCCCCATGGCCCCCCTGAGGGCTAAAATGTGCATGAGGCAAACCATCTCTTCCCACATCTGCAGCAAGTCCCCCCCATGCACTCATGCCCCCCGGTGACTGGTCATGAAGATGCCTCATAGGCATGGACAGGGCACGGGCATTCCCAAGAGCTCTGTGCCATTCCAGGTGGATTCATTCCCACCCCTTTCCCCTCAAGCCACAGAAAGCCTTTGGGGGCAGCCATGGGCTGGGTGGTGGCAAAGAAATGAGGAGGAAAGCAGGTGAGATAACCAAGATTAAGGTGGCTCTCTTTGGCAAGGGCATTTCTCACCCTCAGAGTCTGGGTCTGACAGAAGGAGGCAAAAGAAGCAGCCTGTGGGAGACGAGGGCTGAAAGAAGGCAGAAGGTGTCCCCTGGCACAAGCAGAAGGTGGTGGAGGGCTGAGTGTTATTCAGGTTCTTTCCCCTCCCTAGGCCAGCTAGTGAGTCAGGGCCAGCATGGGCTCAGCCCTGGTGGACACGTTCTGGTCAGAATGGCAAGGTTGTGGCTGGTTTGTGCAATTTCTCTGTGCATCTGAGGTCATGGATTTTCCTTTGCATTGATTTCTTGGTCAATAAAATAACCAGCTTTAAAACCACTCCCAGCCTGGGAGGACAACACTTTTGTCCCTGGAGAAATTCATTATTGTAGTCATTTGTGGGTTTGGCAGAAGCAAAGCGCAGGGGATGCCTTTGAAAACTGAGGGGTTTTCCAGGAGGTGTAGACAGAAGAGCATCCTGGAAGCCTGTCTCCCACTGATTGAGGGGTTTTCCTCACACCAGCACTGAGCAAAGTCTTTGGTGGTTAGCACACAGATCTCTTGGGGCTACAGAACTTGGGAGAGGAGCACAGAGACAGCAGAGCACCTCCAGAGAGGGGTGGAAAGGAATGCAGCAACGCCAGCCTGACCATGCTGTGCTGTGTCACTAGATGCCCCTGATGGAGGCTGAGGAACAGGAGGAAGATGGCAACTCCCTCTCAAAGGATGGGTCTGAGACCAACTCGTGTGACCGCCTCCGCTACGTGCCCCTTGGCATAGCCCTGCTCCTGCTGGCTGGAGCTGCTGCAGCAACCTGGTATTTCCTAGGTAAAAAATTCAACCTGTTTTGTCCCCACACGGGAGGTGGATGGGGTGCAGTCAAGGCAACGCTCAACCCAACAGGCATGAGTGACTCTGGGGGTCCTTTACAGCCTCACAGAGGCTCAGAGGGCAAGCCCCTCTCTCTTACGTGTCATCAGGGTAATCCAGCAGTGTCTTCTGTTGGCAGACTACAGACCGTGGCACTTGGAACCAGACATCCTGCAGTTCTACTGTGGCAGCCTCCAGGTCCTCAACCGCCAATACTCCCCAGACCTTGGGCAGGTGGAGTCCAGAGCCTTCTGGTTGGAGTCAGCTAAGCTCCAGAAGATGGTGAGGGGCTATTTCATGACCAGAGCTGGCCCTGAGGTAGTTCAGTGAGTAGAAAGAGGAAGGGGTGAGGTATGTCCACCCAAGTGACAGACTTCATGGGTCTACACGCTAAGGGGGATGAAACAGAGGGTTGGTCTTTTGCCACTGCAACAATGCACAATAGTTACCAGATGACATTCTCCTTACAGCTGAAGGAACTGATTCATGCCACAGAACTGGGTCGATACTACAACTCGAGCACAGTGTATGCCTTCGGGTGAGTAGCACCCACTGTAGATCTGCTTGTTTGTGTGTGGAAGCTTCCAAAGTCGATGGTGCCCTGGGTTCACTGAGATCTGGCCATCCCAAAGTGCTGCAGTCCCCACCACGAGCTCTAGGCTAAGCTGGGCAGTCCAGATCTGAAACAGTTCCAGCATGACAGAGCTGGGGATATTTTGATGTTCATGATTACCTGAGGTCATGGTGGAAAACCAAAACTGTCAAATTTTTTTAGAGATGGGAAAAAAAATGGAAGAACTGGGAAAATAAAAAAGGGCTTGACATTCTCAGTAGAAAATAAGCAGCTGGAAGTTAATTTAATTCAAGAAAAGTCATTTTATGGCCTGAGTCTAGGCACCAGAAGGGAGAGGCCAGAATGCCCCATGGAAGAGGTATTCCAGCCAAGAAGCATGGTCTACCTGGGAATATGGCAACACTGGAATGGGATAGATGTTGGACTACAGCTTTGCAGGTCACCACGGTAGATCAAGAAAGCAGGAAAAGCTTCAAAACTGACATAGGCATTTGCTTCTGATTTTTTTTCCCATGGATCAAGAAAACTTCATCCCTAAATTTGTCCTTCAGCTAAAGGAAAATTCCAATTTTTATGTAACTCCATTTTCAACAAGGGAAAAAGAAGTTTCACTTGCAATTCCTCCTCTAGCCTTTCACTGAAGAAAGGTTTGTTTCAACCTCTCTTCCCCTTCCCCCAGCCAATTTTCTCTGCCAGCTGGTTGAACAGAGCTTTCCCAGTCACAGTCTGCTGCAGCTTGAGCCTGCCCAGCATTAATGGCTTGTGGTGAGGTACTGAGTGATAAATCATCCTCTTGTCATCACTGGGAGGTGAGACAATGAAGTCTGGAGTGTTTCTTTTCAACCCCTGGTCAGCAGTAACCAAAGGTCATTTCTACTTGAAATGAGACTCCTCATTAGACCACTCTCGATTAATTATCACATTAATTTGACCACGCATGATCATCACAAAAGCCAGATGGCACAAAATGGCTTCCTCCCCCAAAGGACTGAGCATTAACTAGGACTGAGGACATAGCAGCTCTCCTGCCCTACTCAAGAGTCACTCCTCTGGGTCACAGCAGTGAGCTGGAAAACCCAAACAGAGGAGTCCGTTTTGTGGGAGAACTGTGGGGGGTTGATCTCTGGGGTTTGAAGAAGAGAGAGACTATTTAAGATGCTGTTTCTCCATTAGGGAAGGGGCTCTGACCTTCTTCTTCTGGTTTGCCCTCCGAATCCCTGAGAGTCAGCAGAAGGAGGTGAGTGCTGAGAGGGTGAACGCAACGCTCCACCACGAGCTCTCCAACAGCTTCAACAGCTCAGGCAGCCTGTCCTACCAGAGGGAATACAAGGTCAACCCAGACTCACTGGTCCTGCTGGGTAAGTCCTCCTGTGGCCTGAGCAGCCAGAAATGCTTCAGGTTTTATAAGGGGCATTAGGAGAAAAGGCTGGAAGTCACTACTGACGGGGACAAGTGGAACCTGAAGAGGATAAGGGAAAAGTGAGGATCAGGGGATGCAGTAACACCACTGGTCTTCCTCTGAGACAAATCATTGTTGCCACTTCAGTTCTTGGCATGTCATGTTAAGGGTTATTTATTTGTTGCCCACAGCCTGTTTAATAAAGCAGCTCCTACAGAACTGCTCTAAGATAGGTGTTAAAGACTAGAGGTGTGTCTATACTCCATGCATCCAAAGCCAATGGAATTTGTACTTGGTGTTTATAACAAGAATTAATTTCTCAGCCTTATCTGATCCCTCTTACAGAGCCCCAGACCTCATGAGTTTTACATTCTGTTTCTTCTCTCCTCTTGGGAGTCTCATTTCCAAGCTTCATCCTCCCATGAAGTGTTACATCTCCAAGGTTCTTTCCCCAGACATGTTATCCTGCATTTTTCTAAGGTGAATCTTATTTTAATATATCCCACCCATACTTTATTTAACATTTCCCTCCACATCTGAATTGTTTTGAGGGTCATTTTTTTCTCTCTCCCTAAAGAATATTTGATTCTCCTCCCATAGTTACTATTAGTCACTTACTTCTACTTATGATTTGTTTCCAGACCTTATGCTCAGCCAATTTAAATCAACTTTCTTAAGAAAGTTATCATGACATCATACAAATACCTCCAAGTCAGCCCATCTAGAATTTTTCTCTTTATTTACTCACTTCATCCCATAACTCATAAAGAAATAAAAATGATGGTTCCATTCTTTTAGGAGGTCCCAGTTCCTTCTTATCCCCTTCACATCTGCTTCACTGTTTTATTCATTTCAGCAGACCACACTTCCTTCTATTTTGGAATTAACACACCAGCTCCTGCTTTCCCTAGTTCTTTCCACCTTCCTTTCCAGTCAGAAGCACAGTCTAGCAACTAAGGCAAAACCCAGAAACCACTTCTACTACTGGGCCAGGGTGACCTCAGGCCAGTGACTTCAACTCTGGCTTCATTTGCTCTGTAAAATTGGAGCTAAAAAGTAGTTGGCTAGTAGCAAGTCATTAGCACTTCATTGCCTTCTGACAGACTCATCCCCTCACCTGCTTATCTCAAAACATTAAGTCTCAGTGCAGCCTGCCTTAAGATGCAGAGCTTCAAGCTATTGACTAGTGCAAGAACCTCTCCAACCCCTGAGTTTTACTGAGAGCTACTCCCACCCCAGGACACGAGTTCCCTCTTTTCCCAAAAGAGTTTCAGAACTTCCTTCTCCTCACAGGAACTCAGTTTTAGTGCCTTCAGCTACAAGAGTTCTTCCTATCAGCTCAGTAGATGTCCTTACCCACAGCACATCTGCCTCCCTAGGAGCCTGCAGGATCATCCTTTCCACAACATGTTTTTGCCATGACAAAACTGCTCAGCTCTCCCTGCAGGATTTCAACCCCTGACCTAGGCAAGCCCCCAGCAGCAATTCTCACACCCAACTGACCTCGTGGTGCCTTTTATTTTGGCAGTTATTCCTGGTAGCACCTGATCTCTGGCTGCTTCCAGTTCAGCTGGGAGGCTGGAGCAAAGCCCAGCTCTCCTAAAAGTATTGTCCACTCCATGACTCTGTTTTCTCCAGATCTGTAGTCCTTGCTGGTGGCTTTCTCTGCATCTCCCTTCTCCAGAGGGGGACTCTGTAATGGTGTTGAGTAGCTCATTGACCAGTGGTCATCAAAAGAGACCTGCCCCACTCCCATGCTTTTCAGTGAGGGCTGTTTAAACTGGGAGAGCCAGAAAGGGGTGAGCAGATGGTGAAGGCTCTGGGAAGTGGGGCTGTGCCCTATGATGTGGCTAGTAGAAGAGGGGGGTGACTGTCTGAAGCAATGTCCAGCCCTCCTGGGAAGGGGCAGAGGTCCTGGAACAGCATGTGAAAACAGGCAAGGAAACCAAGGCAGAAATGGTGGACTGGAAAGTATGAGTTTGGGCTGTTAGATCTGGGTCAGAGGCTGGGGATATTTCCCATAGAGATGGGGTGGGGAAGGCATGACTGAAACCAGCCCCTGAGATGGGGCAGAGAAGTACCTGAAGGATGCTCCATGCTGAAGCTGTGAGCTGCTTACACAAGAGGGAAAGAAGTCATCACCTGCCAGGCCAGCATTCAGAGACTGCCAGTTTATCTTTCTGTTTATCTTCCTTTATATATTTTCTTTCTAACAGAATCCAGTGTGAAAGACATAGTAGTGCTGAAATCCACTCTGGGTAGGCTATTTTTTCCTTTCCTTTTGAGTTGGTGACTTCGTGGGAGGGATTTTTTGCAGGGGACAGAAAGGTGGTTGGCTTCCTGGAGTTGTAAATCCCGAGATGGGGACATGAGAACAGCAGCAAGGGAACATCAGTGCTGCTGCTTGGCCAGGTACAAACTAGATGAAGCATCTTAACACCCTGCCCCAGCAGCATACCACTGGGCAGAGATACCAGCTCAGGAGGGCAATGAAACCACCTTGGTCTTGTCCCTGTCCTAATGAGTCTTATCAGCTTGGTGTACTGGAAAAAAAAAATGGTGCTAATTCCAGACCCCATCAAATTCTGCTGAGTGGGGTGGAGATTTTCCTGCGTGGCTCTTCACTGGATGGGCTGTCAGTCATTTAGGAGTCTGTTGTCTTAGTGATGTTTAAAGATGCTGCTGGTAATGGCAGGCAGTGTTGTTAAGTGCTGTGGCTGGCAGTTTGTGTTAGATACATTATTAGAAACTCATCTTTAAGCTGATTTTCACTCCAAAATCCTGGTCTGGAAGCCGCTGAAGCCTGGAAATCAGATGAGGGAGATGTAAAGCCAGGAAGCTTATGGGGGTGAGAGGGGAAAGAGGTGGAAAAAAATCAAGCCAGTGGAAGATAACAGTGCTGTGCTGCTCTTTAAAGCCTGAGGTAGTATTAGCTTAACCAAGGAAGAGGGGGAAGTTCTCACAGAGAGAAACTGGGGCAACGGTTCAAGGGGGTTGGTGCCACCACAACATGCGTAAAAGTGAGCAAAGATCCCTGGGATGAGTCAGCCTTACCCTGAAATTGGGCTTACATTGACATGCCAAGCAGCACTCCAGTATCTTAATTTCACTTACAGCCACTCCCAACTCCGCCTTTGCTTCCATTTGCCTCACTCTGAGGCTTCAACCCCTCTACCTTTCCCCTGGATTCAGGTTGCTACAGGTACAGCTACGTCCAGGAGGACGACGTCCTACAGTTGGAAGGCCCTGACTACCTGGCCTCCAGTTGTCTTTGGCACCTCCACGGCCTCGAGGGCTACATGATCAAGCTACGCCTGGAGTGGACCCTCCCGGAGTGCAGGGACCGCCTGGCCATGTACGACGCAGCCGGGCCCCTGGAGAAACACCTCATCACCTCGTAGGTAGCTCCTGGGCAGGGTGAGCCCAGCCAGGAAACCTGGCGAGGCAGCAGGGGAAGGTGTGAGGCTGCAGCAGAGGAAATCCTCTTTGATGCAGAACCTGCCTCTTGCTGCTCAGCTGAAGGCACTGACGTGGGACGTCACGCAGCCAGGCTTGGAGCCGGAGAGAGGGCAGCAGCATGAGCTGTGTCTCTGCAGGCCCTTGAGTTGGTGCAGTTGGTGCCTCCCACCACGCTGTGGATAACACAGACATCATCCATCATCTTTCCGTCTCATTTTTCTCTCATTTGTTGCTTGCTTCACCCCCATCCTTTCATCCCTCTCCCCCGAGGATCTACGGCTGCAGCCGGCAGGAGCCTGTTGTGGAAGTCCTCTCGTCTGGCCCTGTCATGTCCGTGGTGTGGAAGAAAGCCATGTACAGCTACTACGACCCCTTCCTCCTCTCAGCACAGGTGGTGCCCCTCCAAGGTGAGGAAGCCTAGAGGGAGGCAGCCACAGACACAAGAAGGACACAAATGACCTCCTACAGCTTCACATCTTCTAGAAGTGTTCCATCCCCGTTAGGGGCAGAATTCCCTCTGGGTTGTGAGGGTAAAGGTGGCCAGTAAAAGCAGGTTAGATCTTGCTCCCTTGCCTGGACTGGTACATTAGTGTCTGGTTCCAGTCTTTACAGCCCAGGCTGTGGCAAGCAGAGCCTGAGTGATCATGATACTTTAAGAGAAGGCCAAGCCTTCATGCATGGACAGAAGAGATGTGGCCTGGACATCATATCCAGACTCACTTCCAGATCAATGTCAATTCAATCTCAGAGTGCAAAGCAGCAATATACCCTTCCCTAAACAAGAGATGGAAGCTAAAAATCCTGCTAGGTAGAAATGGCCCCTTGGTGGGTGATGGTGGAACACCCTAGGCACATTTGGCATCAGGCCTTGGAGCCTCTTCTCTCCCCTCCTCCAGCAGGAAGAGCACATGGCATCCCATCATCAGGGATGCAGGGCTTTGAATGTCTCTCCTTCCAGCCTGTGAAGTGAACGTGACCCTGCGGGAGGGCCTGGAGCTGCAGGGGAAGATCAGCACCCCACACTACCCCAGCTACTACTCGCCCAACACGCAGTGCACCTGGCACATGACGGTAAGGGACAGCTCCCACAGGAGCATCCACCCCTCCCTCAAATCCCCTCCCCACGTTAGGGGAGGGTACAGCCAGTGCTCGTCATCATCATGATCCTCTCGTGGTGATGATCATACAGGCAGGTCATTGTGAGAAGCAAGCACAGGGTGAGAGCCTGCCTGGCCTTCACCCAATGGGTGTTCCTGAAGGGGAACCAGCCCTACTAACTTGTCCTGTGGAGTGGGGGACAACATTCACAGCAGTCATCTACACTCTGCTCTGCATCCCCTTGCCTGCAGGTCCCATCCCTCGACTACGGGGTCACCCTGTGGTTTGATGCCTACTCGCTCAGCAGACAGAAGCAGGACCTGCCCTGTACCCAAGGCCAGTGGATAATTCAGAACAGAAGGTGTGTGCTGGGGTCCTGCTTGAACCTCTGCGGGGTCCCTGCTCACTTCAGACACCAGGTCTGAGGAAGGAGAACCCACCACAACACTCGGTGGCCACTGTTTGTGCTGGTGCCTCTTGCTTTTCTGCTTCTTTTTCAGCCTCTCTTGTTCAATGGCTCCCCAGTGAGCATATTTCTTACAGATTTGCTTCAAGCTACCAGCCTGCCTTCTCTGCCTTGCCATTTGTATCAGGCTTTCTAGTTTTCTCCTCTGTGTGTAACCTTGGTGTCCTCCCACGTCTCCTGTGTTTGCAAATCTGCCTGTCACCACCTCTGCAGCATTATCTGTGTGCCATTGCCTTGCAGCCACCTCCAGACAGATCTTCTGCCTAGCTCTATATCCTCCTCCTTCGACCACAGCCACATCCCCCTGCAGGACTTCCCAAAACTAGGATAAGTTGCCCACCACTGTCCAGGTGCAAAGAGCCAAGAGCTGCTGTGCTCCCACCTCCTCAAAGCAGGCTTCAAGTTGGATGGCTTTTGGTTTTCCTCCCACTTACTGCAGAATTGCCCCTTTCCCTCCAAACCTTCCCCCAGCCCGTCTGCTTAACTTCCTCTCCACTGTTCCTACAGGGGTAACTTCTTTTCCTCTGAAGGGTCTGATCCAGAAGTTACATCCTCCTGGCTTAGGATTTCCACTTTTTCTCTCCCTGCCTTCCTTTTTTAAACTGCCAGCATCATGATTTCTACAACATGGTTTCTTCAGGAAGATAAATGGAAGAGCTGACTTGCTTTGTGTGGCCTGAATTCAGCACATGCCTGGGAAGTGGGAAATGCCCAAACACAGTAGCATCGTTCTGGGCTGTGGATCTCCTGCCACGTTGAAGGCATCATGCCTTCCCGACCTCACCCCAACACCTAGTCTGTGTGGTCCCAGCCCCACCCCAGCCCCACCAAGCCCCTCTGCCCCACTTTGTTGTCTTCTCCTCCCTCCCTGCCCAAGAAATCCTGCCTGTCTTTGCTCCTCAGGTTGTGTGGCCTGAGGACCCTGCAAGACTACGCTGAGCGGATCCCAGTCACGTCCTCTGTTGACATCACCATCACCTTCACCTCCCAGATCTCCTTAACTGGCCCAGGTGTACAGGCAGCTTACAGCCTGTACAACCAATCTGACCGTAAGTTAAGGCTCCTCCCTGCTTGCTTCTCAGTGGGGTGGTGGCTACCAGCAGCCCCCATGCCTTTGGCCTGTGTTAGGAGAAACACAAGATGCATCCTGTGAGCCCTAGGTGCCATCTGCCCTTCAAGTGTGTGCTCGTGAATCAGTGATGCACACATCTCCCAAAAGGAAGCTGCTTCTGCACGTGTGGCTCTGCCTCATGTTGCCACAGCATCCATGTGCCAAGACTCAAGGTCAGAGAGTTTTCTACGGTCTCCCTCTCGTCCCCACGTCACCGACTGGCCTTGGGAATTCAAGAGAGACCATCTCCGGCTTGAAGTGATAAGAGCTCTTAGAGAGAGCTGTTCCCTGCTCACCTCGGCATCCATGCGAGTGAGAGGCAAACAAAATTGCACACAAATAGACATAGAAACATGGGTGATGCATGCCCAGGGTCTCTTTCCAAGGGTTCTCCACCTCCCTCCTAAAAGCATCCCTGGAGACATTCAAGATAAGGCTAGATGAGGGTCTGAGTAGCTTGATTTGGTTGGAGATGTCCCTGGTTATGGTGGGGGGGCTGGACTAGATGACCTTTGGAGGTCCCTTCCAGCCCAGACATTCTATGATTTTATGCATACCAGTCCTTGAATATGTACCCCTGTCGACATGTCTAACACCAACCTCTCCAAGGCCCTGACCAAGTTTTGATATCAGCTCCAAAGAACCTGTTTCAGCTTTCCCTCAGCATTCAGGAGCCAAGAACCAGCACTAAACCAGAGTACAGCACTCCAGGCTGTGGGCTTCTCCTGGCTCCTGCCCTCTGGTACAACAGGAAGCAGGGAATGGGGTCTCCATCCCTTGGTGCATAGCCTGGCTCCATTTGTCCTTCTTCAGAGCAGATTTGGGGGAGCACAGCGAGTGCCACCAGCACGCTGCTGCACCAGGTCTGTGGTCAGGAAGGTGTGCAGCTCCATGCTCCACTTTCAAGCCACAGCGCTCTGCTGCAAGGAGGTTTCCAGTCACTGGGGACTAACTGCTCTCTGGTGGTTTCACAGCCTGTCCCAGGGAGTTCCTGTGTTCAGTGAACGGCCTGTGTGTTCCAGCCTGTGATGGGATCAAAGATTGCCCCAACGGGCTGGATGAGAGAAACTGTGGTGAGTTATTTCTTCACCCACTGGTCACCAAGACACAGCCCTTTGCTTCTCCAAAGGTAGGAAGAGATGGGGAGGATTCAGTTCTCCTAGGTAGAGCCTTGTGCCTCCCCTCCAGGAGCCTAAACCTCTGAATCTTTAAAAGCCTCATCCTGCTGTCATAGGCTTTAATCCTGCTCGGGAAGGAGCAGCAACACTTCTTGTCCCTGTGCACAGTGCAGCCTTCCTGGAAGAACCCCCTAGTAGCCCTGCACTAGAACCTCCAGACAGCCTGAAAGAAGTCCCCCCTAGCCAGGCTGTCCCCCATGTTGTCCTGCTTTCCTATCACCTTGCCAGACAATCAGCCTCAGCCCTGGCCTGCAGCCCCCTCTCCTGTCAGAGCACTCAGCATCCCCCTCCCAGCCTCCCACCATGCCCACACCACCCATGCCCACCTGCTGCCCTACTCTCTCCCCTTTCCCCCCAGATCTATCCTGATCTATATAGATCAAGTGACACTTGATCTATACAGATCCTCACCCATACCTTGCACCCCAGTTTGTAAGCACCTAAGCCCTCAATCAGCCATCACTCCTTCATGCCAACAGCATTTAATGCTGATGCAGACACCACCCCCAGCATTCCAAGACTCCTGCAAAGCCCCATTCTCATAGGAACAGCTCTTTAGGCTCAGGCATGACACCTAATTCATCTCTTCTCCCATCCATGGTGTGATAGAGGAACTCATCACATTGCTGCCATCGCTAATTTTTCATTAGTTGTCCCCTACAGCTGTTTTCTCACAGACAAAAAGATCCCTGAACCACTGGAGACAGTGACTAATTCTGAAAGGTTCAGAGGAAGGTATCGAAAAGTCTGAAGTCAAAGGAAGGAGAAATCTTTCTCAAGGAAATTTGAATTCAGTGCTGGAAATGTGAGAGCTCTCAGGGCATCTCCAAGGTTGGGGTCTGCATTGTCTGCAGTCTTGGTGGCAGTGAACTGTCCCATCAGCCAGCTGCCTGATGCCAGGGCTTGCTTGCTGCCCTCATGCAGACATGGATACGTGGGCATTCTTAGGAATACCTAATCCTTTCTAGAATCCTCATATCTTCTTGGCCCCAGAGGTATCTTTGTGTCATTCAGTTCCACAGATCAACAAAAAAAGTACTTGTTTCTCAGTGTTTTTAAACATACCTTTATCTTTGAAAAAGAAAATGGAAATGTTGCAATTTCTGCCCTTTCCTACACTCTTGCCACTGTTGCATCTCTTCTTATTCACTCCGTGTCTATATGGAACAGTCCTTGCCTACAAAATCAATGTTCACATTGCCTCAGACCTTCAGGTGTGAGGTAAAGGTTGCAGAGCCTGCTGGTGCACTGCCAAGCTTGACCTCACCCCTGCTGCCTGGTCCTATGTGCCTAATCCCTGGTGCCTCCCTCCCGTGCAGTGTGCCCAGCCAAGTTCCAGTGCCACGAGGACA
>NW_008603248.1:1741-11941 GCF_000691845.1 Merops nubicus | reverse complement strand
TGGATTTCAGCAGGGTCTGCAACCGCCAGCTGGACTGTGCCAACGGCAGCGACGAGGAGCAGTGCAGTGAAGGTAGGGAGGGGACAGGCCTGGGGGCACAAAAATCTTCCCCAGCAAGGCTGTTGGTAGCGTTCTTTCCCCCCCGTGAGGGGAGAGCACCAGCTGGGAGCCAACGTGCCCAACCTGCTCACGACATCTGTGTTTGTAGCTGACCAAGCTTGCTCAGAAAATCTCCTGTCATCATTGATGGAGTTCCTCCAAGCTCTCTCTTGGCTTTTTCCCCCAACTCAAAGGGGTTCATGCTGCAACTACAACCTCTTGCCCTCCCTCAACCTTGGCTCACCTTCTCTTCTTGCAGGGGTGCCCTGTGGCCCTTTCACCTACCGCTGTGAGGATGGGAGCTGTGTGAAGAAACCCAACCCCCTGTGTGACAGCACTGCAGACTGCAAGGACCTGTCTGATGAGAAGAGCTGTGGTGAGGCAATGCTCAGTCGCCCACTAGCCAGGCAGGTTCAGGATGCCACGTAGCTGCAAGCCATCCCCTCTCCCCCCCTGCTACCCTAGCATAAGCCCCCACTCTCCCTTGCTCCATCACCTTCTGGTGGCTCATGTCAAGTGATGCCACGGCTCCAGCCAGGGAAATCACCCGTGCCTGAGTGACACTGAGGAGGGAGTGCTCCTTCCCAGCAGAAAGAGCAGGCACAGTGTGTCACCTTCCCTTCCTCCCCTGAAGTACCTGCTGCATCTCGTCCTCCTCAGACTGTGGGCTGCAAGCCCCTCTCAGCAGGATCGTGGGTGGTGCAAACTCCGTGGAAGGAGAATGGCCGTGGCAGGCCAGCCTGCAGGTCCGGGGACGTCACATCTGTGGGGGGACGCTGGTTGCTGACCGCTGGGTGGTCTCGGCCGCACACTGCTTCCAAGATGAGAGGTAAGCCGAGAGGGAGGGGTGCTGGGCAGGAGGAAGGTTTGCTTTGCTTTCCACGTCACGCATGCTGGGAGGATGATCTGGCGTGTGAAAATGCCACCAGGCAGCCACACGCCTCATCTGGCACCCAGGCCATGCTTCTCCCTGGCTTGGAGGTGGAGAAAGGGGCTACAGACACACGCACTGGGTTTGGGTGTGCGTGACCCAGGGTGGTGCTGGGAGGCACAAAGCAGCTTTGGGAGAGGAATGGTGGTGGAAGGCACTTCACAGCTCCACCTGTGCTTTGGCTCTGCCTTGTCCCCGTTCTACCACAGCCATGCCAGTGTCAGCGTGTGCTAGGATGGGACCAGGATAGCGTGGGGCAGGAGAGTTTGGGTTAGGATAGTTTAGGAAGTTCAGTTGCTCCTCCAGGTCCTTTCAACCACAATGATGGCAATAACATAAAGATCAGGAGGGTTCACTCGTTCTTTCAGACAGGGAAGAGGTGAGGAGGAGGAAGGTCCATAGCTGTGCCAGGCAATAGGAATTGGGGAGAGGAGTGTGGACATTCAGGCTCAGTCTCCACCTCCTCCAAACTCCCCTTTTTCTCTACCAGTGAGCTAGTAGGGATCCCCCAGCTACCCAGGTCCTACTGCTGGACCTTCCCATCTGCCATTGTCTCCTGGTGCTCTGTGAGCTCAGGGAGGAAGAGCTGCTTGTCATCCTTGGGACTGTCACACCAGCCTTGGCAGAAGTGGAGGGACTTTACAGCTGCACTTCTTCCCTCGCCCTGCTCCTGTCTTTCTTCCTCCTGCCAGAGCCAGGGTGTCCCCTGGCTGTTAGCTCTCAGCTGGTCTGTCCTCAGAGGTGTCACCTTGTTTGGCTGTCCCCAGCTTTAGCCCCTGTTTCTGTAAAGGGTTGTCATGCCTTTTAATGCCCTCACCTCTAAGCCACTTCTCCCTTCCCTCCCTCTTGGAATTTCTCAGAGTTTGCTCCCCTTCTTCTCCCTGTCTCCTTCTCCTTGCAGCTTTCCTTCACTAGCTCAGCTTCTGCTCTCTGCCCTGTCAGTCACTTCCACATGACAGTCCCACTTGCTTGCCTGACCTAGATACACCCTTTAGTCTGCTTTGCTAAGGAAAAGAAGCAAATACAAGCAAGTTCTCTGCGTATAGGAGTGTCTGCCCAAACTGAGTCCCACTGTACAGGCATGTCAAGGCATCAACAGACATCCCACCTAGTTTCTTGAAATCAGCAGCCAAATAAAGAGGCCTCTCTGAGGGAGATGATCATCCATACCAGAGACTCCTCAAAAGCCAGAAAGAGCCAAGCTCTGCCCATCCTTCTCTGCTCGTGTGATGACTTCTCTTCTCTGCTGCATCCTACAGACTGGCCTCTGCCTCCATCTGGACCGTTTACTTGGGCAAATACTTTCAAAATGCCACCAGCCACACAGAGGTGTCCTTCAAGGTGATCCACCTCTTCCTCCACCCTTACTACGAAGAGGACAGCCATGATTATGATGTGGCCCTGCTCCAGCTGGACCATCCTGTGATCTTCTCGCCCGTAATCCAGCCCATCTGCTTGCCTGCTCCTTCTCACTTCTTCGAGCCTGGCCTTCATTGCTGGATCACTGGCTGGGGAGCCCTCAAGGAAGGTGGTAGGTGCAAGGTCTTTGCTGGTGGCCTGCTGTAGCAGAGACAAGGTGGAAACACAGGTTTGGATATGGGATAGGCAGAATAGGGCTTCTGCTCACCCCAAAGCATTATGTCTCCTTCAGCTCCTTTGATTTTGGGTCCTAGGTTGGCCAAAGTTGCCTGCTGAGTGCCTTGAAACCTCATTCAGAGAGGCAGGCATGACAGTGTGGTAACCTATAGAGGGATGGCAGCCTTCAGCATGCAGTGAGATGGGCGTGGGCTGGGGGACTGTGGAAAGGAGTGGGAAGCTCCAGTATCGCTCACGTGCACTACTCTTGGTGCTCTGACCCTCAGGGTACGTCAGCAATGTTCTGCAGAAGGTGGACGTGCAGCTCATCCAGCAGGACATCTGCAGCGAGGCCTATCACTACATGATTTCTCCCAGGATGCTGTGTGCTGGGTACCACACGGGCAAGAAAGATGCCTGCCAGGTGACAGAGGAGTTTTGGGATCAGGGGTGACTACCAGAGGTGGGATGCATGCCAAGTCTACCAAATGTACTCCATAGCCTGAAATGAGGGTAAAAAGACCACAAATGCACTTCCTCTGATCTAAGTGTCCGACAACAGATCCCAGTACCATTTCTTCCCAGCATCTTTCCCTTAAACAGGATCCAAATACACTTAAACTTCTCCTTTTCTCATTTCATCCCATTCCCCACTCTTTATCTCCCACTTTCAAGTCACATGTCTACATCGGCCTCACCCCCTCAGCTTCCTTAGCAGCTGTCACACAGAGTACCCTGCCTGTTCCTTCATTACTACCAATCTCCAAGAACTCTGTCTCACATCCCTCTGGGTAGCCAGTTAAATTCCACCAGCTTCCTTGCTCTCCACACATTCAGAAGTCCCACACGAAGCAGAAGGAAACAGTAGAGCTGCCAGATTCTTGAAGCCTGGCTAAGGGGAAGAACCCTTGATGCAGGAATGTGACAATGGGTCAGATGTGTTCACCAGAGGCTGTTTTTGACATCTGCCCAAGGTATAAGGCACGTTGCAGTTGGCCCAGGCACGGGCTGAGGGGATACAGGGATCTGCATGCAGAGGGACACAGAGCCAGTGTAATCACCAGCAGGAGAAGCTGGTGGATCACCATCACCCCATTTTCCTTTCCCTCTCTCTAGGGTGACTCTGGAGGTCCGCTGGCCTGCAAGGAACCCAGTGGCAGGTGGTTTCTGGCTGGTTTGGTCAGCTGGGGAATGGGATGTGCACGTCCAAATCACTATGGAGTATACACCAGGATCACTCAAGTGCTGGGCTGGATGAACCAAACCATGAGCTGAGAAAAGTGCACCTCTGTCTTCTCCCCATCAGACTCACATGGCACTCATTCCTCATCTTGATCAACCACCTCTCTGAGAGCTTCTGTGTGGGATGTTCTCAGACCCAGGGTGCTCTTTGGAGCAGGGTAAAACAATGCCTGCAGTGGGGATTGCAGAGAAGAGCAGGCAGACCCTCTACTCCCTCAGTGCTTCCCAGGGCGCATCCCCAGGTGTGGTTAAGGCTATCCACCCACAAGAGCTGGGGGGATGGACAGATGGACAATAACACAACACACAGCAACAGTCCCGAGTTGTTGCTTTCTGAGGAAAGGAACGAGGGGAGTTGAACTTTCCATGAACCATGTGATTCAGCCACAATCTTCTGCTGAAACATTTGCCCAAAGAAAATGTGACTGCTGTAGTTAAGAGATTCCAGTAACTGTGAAATCAATCTGCCTCTCTCTTCCTTCCTGCTGCCCGTCCTCCTTCCCCCTTCCCCTCCCATCACTCCTCCTCTCCCATCTCCCTGATTGCTTCTTTTCTTAGCTGGCATGTGCTGCTCAGCTCAGCCAAGCAGCTCTCCACATCCCACTGACTGCCAGGCACCAGTCCAGAGTCACAGCACCCAGCCTCCACTGATGCCCTTCCCTCAGGAAAAGGCCCCAGCTCTTGGAAAAACACTGGAGCAGCCTCCAACCCCCTTCCCTCAGCCCTTTGAAATACCTTCAATATGAGGGTGTCTCAACTGCTTCCATCTCCTAACTCAGACAGTCCAGGAGGTGAAGGAGAAGGCTTCAGGGCACAGGGCTTAAATAGTGACTGCCGTGGGTTTGGTTTTTTTTTACTGAACATATACATAAAGATATATTTCTTTGTGTGTGTATATACATATATACACACACCCACAAGGGGCCACTCTCTGGAATTAGAAATAAAATTAATTTGAAGGGGTTTTTGGCTCTAGCTTGCCTTACTCTATTCAAAATTATCATGGGGGTTGTGGGTTTTTTTGACCAAACTCCAAAGGGCAAAAGTTTCCACCCCCCTGCCCACCCCCCAAGCACAGCAGGGTCAATATCCTATAGCTAGATAGATGATCCTTACTCATTCTTATGATTTAGGGGTGCAGAAAGCAACAAGAAACCCTGCCCTGCATCCCAGCTGCCTGCAGTAGGGATGTAGCACGGATGCAGTGGGAAGTACCTCCAGCCCCCAGAAGAAGGAGCAGCAGAAGCAGCTTCTGGGAGCTCCAGGTGATGAATCCAAACTCTTCTCCAGCTCCCACCCCCTTCTACCAGCACCAAACTTCTGCCATTTGAAAGGAGAGGCAGCAAGGAGGAACAGGCTGTGAATTTTATTCAGGAGTTACACCCTGGTGTCCTCAGAGCCAGTCCCAAAGACAGGGATCTCCTTGTGTCAGCTGACATGACATGAGGTGCCAGCACGTTCCAGGGACCAGGCAGCATGTCTGACTCCTCCTTACCCTGCCCACACAGGGCTGCTTTTGGGGGACAGGGAGGGAGGCACCAAGGAGTGTGAGACCCAGCACAGGGCCACCCCATGAACTGTGCAGGAGCCCCAGACAAGGGCAGTGACTCTGCACTTGCCCTCTGGCCACCAGCACAGCCCAGCTGGCAGGACTGTCTAGGGTGAGGAGCTGTCCTTTCACTAGGATCACCACCTCGGGGCCCCAGTGGAAGCCAGGGTGTTCAGAAGATTGCAGGCTGCAGTGGCTGATTGCTGATGTCCCCAGCAGGGGACACTGTGACATTAAGGAAAGCCAGCCTGCCAGACATGGGAGGGGGCCGTGGGCTCCAGCCCATGGGGTCGGTGGAGCATCTGCCCTCCTCCAGGGCTAGAGGCTCAAGACTCGGAGGTGAGTCTGTGAAGAATAGTGGCTGGATGTGAAGAGTGAAGGGGTCTGGGAGGTGACATTGGGGGGCTGGGGGCTGCTGTACACTGCAGTACAAAAATAAACATATAAACAAGGAATGGAAAGGCTGCAGAGAAGCATTGGGATCACATCCTCAGACCTCTGGATTGTAACAGCTAGAGGAGAGAGAAAGAGAGAAACAAAATCAATGGCAGGGGAAAAAAAGAGATGGAGGGGAGAGTGAGAAAAAGGAAAAGGGAAATGACAGAGGAAATGAGAACAGAAGAAAAAGACAAGACATGAGGCCTGAGGGTGGGAGAGCAGAGAAAAAGGAAAAGTCCACATGACTAACATACACTGACTTGTAAGAGAACACCACTCAGGTCCCACAGCCATTGACAAGGAGGCTCTCAAACAGAGGGGGGGAGAAACCTCAGCCAGCTAACAAGTGCCCTGCCCCAGGACAGACTGGCACTGACCACTCCCAGTTTAACAAGAGCCCCACAGTCTTCTGGTACCAGAGGAGAATCCTCCTTCTAAAGCTTTCTGTGCCCAGCCCCATGCACACCAGCCGGGCAGCCTCCCCCAGCAGGAGGCAGAGCACAGAGGCTCATTTCACACACAGCTGCAAGAACATCTGGAGCTGGTCCTGGCTGCCTCTGCTCTGCCTTTGCCACCCCTTCCCACCACGCTCTCATCTTGACAGAGCCCAGGGAAAAGCCCAGGGAAGGGAGGGTAGGGAGGGGAAAACACCAGGCTGCCTTCTGCAAGCTGCTCTTGGGCTGGCAAGTGGAGGAGCTGCAGAGGGCAGCCTGGAGAAGGGATGTGTCAGATTTCTCCCTCTCCCCCATGCCACCCCTCCCTGCTTTGAATTCACTTCCAGCCCTCTTCACTTCTCCCAGCTGCACTCTCCCTTCTGCTTCCAGAGCCTCTGGTCCAGAGCCGTAGGGCCTGCTTGGCAGATAAAGGCACAGAGAGGATGAGAACTGGAAAAGCCACCTTAGGAATGAGTCGAGCTCCCCTCCCTCCCTCCCCTCCCCGAGCTCTACAAACCAGGGCCATACCCACAGAGGGAAGTGAGTCACTCATGCAGAGCTCAGGCTGGCGGGAGCTGGGAGTGCAGACAGGTAACATACCTGCAGAGGAGGAAAAGTGAGGAGCAGAGAGAGACAGGGCTCCAGGCAGGGGCCACTCAGAGCTCTGGGGGGCAAAGAGAACAGAGGGGAGGATGCTGGAGGCTGGGGAGTGGGGCAGGGTAGGAGGTAGGTGACAGTGCTGAGATGGAAGCAGAGGGGAGAAGGAGGGAAGGTCCAGAGGAAGAAAGACTTTAGTGCAATCCTGAATAGGGGTGGAGAGTCTGCAAATAAAAATATAACCATAAATCAACTGAACAGTTTAAAATACAAAGCAGCAGCCACAGTAACAGCTCTCCCCTGTCAGCTTTCTCTCCAGAGACTCCTGTTCCTGGAGAGGACTGCCCCAGCTCCTGCCCTAGTCCTTCCCTGCTGCTAGCTGTGAGCTCTCACCAGAAAGGTGGCCGGTTCTATGCCTGGGGGGTTATTTTTATTCACTTTCCTCAAGGATTTGCTGCACCTTTCTCCTCTGCTTCTGCTTCTGCCTCCTCCTCCACCTCCTGCTCTTCCTCCTCCAGGTTCTCCTCTGTGCTCTGTGGCCCAGCATGCAGGACAAAGGGAAGAAAGAGTGGAGATACTTGCAAGATGAGCCATGGCAGTTCCTTCTGACACATGAGGGAGTAAAGCAATGGTCATGGCACTGGACTAAAAAGGGACCTTTCCCCATGGCCAAGCTAGCTTGAACAAAGACACTTATCTTCTTCAGGGGCATCAAGTCAGGACTATCTAAGCCACTCATAAGTGCTGTGATCCCACTGCCCAATAACTGGTATCAGTCACTAGCACTCCTTGCTGTATTTGAGGGTCTACAGTATGTCATGCACTGCCACACCTTTCTGTCCTTCCCTCCAAGGTGGAGCAGGTGACCTCCTGCCCCTTAGGCTGCAAAACCACACCCTGGAGGCAGAGTGACATGCACAGGATGGTCATGAGGAGGCGTGAGGGGGATGTTAGAGTAGCATGAGGAGTGTCAGGGTAACTTGCTAAAGCCACCTGCCACACACAGCTAGACACCACCACCCTCAACAGACTCTCCCCTCCTTTTGGGCAATAGGTGTAGTGCCCCCGTGCTCAACACCAAGACAAGCCCCTGTGTTTCACCACGGAGCTGCCCCACGGTCACAGCAGAGATATGAAAGAGGGAGTAAACAAGGATCTCATAGGCACCAGGAGCGAGGTGGTCTCACCTTGGCTTTGTGGCCAGGCTCAGAGCTCAGGGCACTGGGGGAGTTGTACAGCTCTTTGGAAACCACGCACAGGAACTCAGCCTGATCCTCACTCCCGTAGTTATAGGATGAGCCAATGTTCACAAGCTAGAAAAGATGAGAGCAAGAATCACAAGCACACATTTGCTGCAAATATCCACTCTGGAAAGCCCACCACGCAGCACAGAGTCCAGCCCGCAGCCCCAGCAGAAAGGCTTTATAATTAAGTGGAGGCAGCAGAGAGAACGGGGGGAGGAGTCAGCCAGGATGCAAAACAGCTTCACCCCACACAGTATCCTCTAAACCTCTAGAGAAGGGGCAAAAGAGAGCCAGTGTGATAGCACCATCAGTGACTGATCCAACACTCTTGGAGAGCGAAGGTGCCTTTCCTGGGGACTGCAGGGTACCCAGGACCTTTTCACAAAGAGACAATTCCTTCCTACCCTCCTCTGCCTTCTCCATACCTGCTCAAAGCGCCATCCATCTGACATAGTGGAAACCATCTGAGTGAGCTCCTCTTCCTGGCACTGTAGCACACGATAGACGTGCTTAGGAGGCACCTGACAGCAAAACTGCAGAGTGTGAGGTCAGATGATAAAGGCTGTTGTCCCTCCTTGACAGACCTGTCCTCTTCCCCATGTCCCAGCTTAAAGGAGTCTGGAAACCACAACCCAACTCTCTACTGTGCCATCACAGGGAGCAAGGACAGTACCTCTTCTGGAGAGGAGGGACTGAGCTTCCTGATCCCCAGAAGATGCTGTGCTCTTTTGATGAGGAGTTTGCATTTGTTGTTCCAAAGTCATTTATGCAAATGCCACAGATGCTGTTGGGGTTTTGCAAGCACAAAGTGGCTGTGTTGCTGGAGGCTTACAACCCAAGGCAGAAATGATGAGAGGTGAGATATCAGCCAACACTCCCAGAAGAAAGCTTTTAAAAGGTTATTGGCCAAGACAAGGTGGGATTGTGCCACAGGATTGATTCCTTGTGCCTCATCTTCTGCATTTAACTCTTCCACAGATGTTTCTTCTCCTGTTCCCTGTAGGTTTCACTATAGGTACCCCCATGCTCTTCACCCTGATTACATTCTCAGGAGTCCCCACACCACAGCCCTCCTCCCCACGACACCTCTGCTCTCCTCACAAACACTCCTCCACATCCCACAGCCATCAGCTGCCTTCCTCCAAAAGCTGGAGGAGCTGATTTGGTTTCAGGGACTACATCCAGCATTACTTCTGGGGATGCAAAACAAGCCTGTAACTTGTTTATTGTCACTAAAATGATTGCTGCCTCTCCCCTGAAAGACTTTGCTACGTAGATATTAACACATAAACTCTAATTAGCTGCTTCTTTCTGTGTCTTGCTGCTTCTCCCAAGTCTGCTCTCCCTCTAGACTCACCTCTCCCTTTCCACATTTCATCCTTTGCCCAGCCCGCCCCCCTTGCCACTCCTCTCCATACCTGGGTTACTGGGTAGTCCTTCTCCTCCAGTCGATCCTTGATTATTCGGATTAAAGGACCTATGTTATAGAACTCAGCTTCTTCTAGGACCCCTGAGAAAGGACCACAAAGACACAAAGTTAACAGCCTGTCTTTGCTTTTTTGGTTTTTTTTTGGCTTGCTAAAAATCAGTCCTGAGCTTCCCAAGGTCCACAGGGAGAGATGGCACTGCACCCTCACTTTTTAACAGGTTTTTGTTGCTTGAAACTCTTACTGCATAATTAAACCCTGGCTCCCTGCATGGTGTTTCTAATGCACCAAAAGGCCCTAAGAAATCCAAACTTTCCTCCTGGGCCAGCAGGATTTGCACCCCCCTTGCAGCCCCATACGACTGCAGGTGATCTTTGGCTCTCTCCCCTGTGCTCCACCTCAAGACAGGTAAACAGAGAAGTGTTTCAGGTTTTTGTCTCTGTGCATCCATCCCCTCTCCTTTTTGAGACTGCTAACAGGCCTTCAGGGAAAGGAAGGTTCGTTCCCAGAGGATGGGTGAGGGAAAGGCAGCCTGGAGCCAACACTCACATGTCCCCAGGGCAGCACAACAACAATGCAGGTGGGGAGATTGACCCTTCACTACCTGACACACCCTCATTCACCCATGAATCCTCTAACTGGTTAGTTTTATGCTGGCCTGAGC